>NC_022026.1:19285947-19288791 GCF_000317375.1 Microtus ochrogaster
TATTAAGAATTCTGTACATCTAAAGTATAATTTTCTGATATGCACAAAATCCTGATTTTGTGTTAAATTTCATTGAATAAACTGCAATTAGGGGAAAAAACAAAAAAACAAATTAAATGTAGAGAAACTTAAAGCAATTCCATTAATATCAAGAACAAGACAAGGCTGTCCAATCTCACCATATCTCTTCAATATAGTGCTTGAAGTTCTAGCAATAGGAGTAAGACAACATAAGATCAAGGGGTAACACTAACCAAGGAAGTGAAAGACTTATTTGATAAGAACTTTAAGTCTTTGAAGAAAGAAATTGAAGAGGACACCAGAAAATGGAAGCATCTCCCAAGTTCTTGGATTGGGAGGAAAAGCATAGTAAAAATCGCAATTCCACCACAAGCAATCTATAGATTCAATGCAATCCCCATCAAAATCCCAACAAAATTCTTCACAGACCTTGAAAGAACAATAATCAACTTTATATGGTAAAACAAAAAAAAAAAAAAAAAAAAAAACTCAGGATAGCCAAAACAATCCTATACAATAAAAGTACTTCCAGAGGCATTACCATCCCTGACTTCAAACTCTATTACAGAGGTACAGTAATGAAAACAGCTTGGTATTGGCCTAAAAACAAAGAGGCTGACCAATGGAATCTAATCAAAGACCCAGATATTAACCCACAAACCTATGAACACCTGATTTTCAACAAAGGAGCTAAAAAATTATACAATGGAAGAAAGAAAGTATCTTTAACAAATGGTGCTGGCATAACCTGATGTCAATATGTAGAAGAATGAAAATAGATCCATATCTATCACCATGCACAAAACTCAAGTCCAAATGGTTTAACGACCTCAATATAAATCTGTTCACACTGAATCTGACAGAAGAAAAAGTGGGAAGTAGTCTGCAACACATGGGCACAGGAGACAACTTCCTATGTATAACCCCAGTAACACAGACAATAAGAGCAACAATGTATAATTGGGACCTCCTAAAACTGAGAAGCTTCTGTAAAGCAAATGACACTGTCATTAAGACAAAAAAGCATTCTACTCAATGGGAGAAGATCTTCACCTACCCCACCTCAGACAAAGGTCTGATCTTCAAAATATATAAATCACTAAAGAAACTAGACATTAAAATTCTAAATAACCCAATTAAAAAATGGGATACTGAACTGAACAGAATTCTCAAAAGAAGAATTTCAAATGGCCAAAAATACTTAAGATCATGTTCAACTTCCTTAGTGATCAGGGAAATGCAAATCAAAACACTTTTGAGATAACATCTTATACCTGTCAGAATGGCTAACATAAAAAAACACCAATGATAGCCTATGCTGGAGAAGATACGGAGTAAGGGGAACACTCATCCATTGATGGTGGGAATGCAAACTTTGTAATCACTTTGGAAATCAGTGTGGCAGTTTCTCCGGAAATGGGTAGTCAACTATCTCAAGATCCAGCAATACTACTCTTGGGAATATACCCAAGAGATGCCCAATTATTCTACAAAAGCATTTGTTTAACTATGTTCATAGCAACATTATTTGTAATAGCCAAAACCTGGAAACAACCTAGATACACCTCAATGGAAGAATGGATAAAGAAAATGGGGAACATATGTACATTAGAGTACTACTCAGCTGTAAAAAACAATGACATCTTGAATTTTTATGAAAATTGACAGAAATTAAAAATCTTATCTTGACTGAGGTAACCCAGATCCAAAATGATGAAAATGGAATGTACTCATGCATTTGTGGACTCTAGCCATAAACAAAGGACATTGAGCCTATAGTTTGTGATCCTAGAGAAGCTAAATAATGTGAACCCAAAGAAAAACATATATAGGTCCTCCTGGAATTTGGAAGTAGACAAGATTGCTGGGCAAAAGTTGGGAGCATGAGGGTGGGGGTGGGGTGGGGGAAGGAGAGAGGGGCAAGAGAATGGAGAAGGGAAATATTGGGGGGAACTTGGGGGAGTTGAATGGTTGAGATGGATGAAGGGCAAATATGGAAGCAGTGAAGAAGATATCTTAATTAAGGGAGTCATTTGGCTCTAGAGGGGTTCCTAGGTGGCCACAGGGATATCCCCAGCTAGGTCCTTCACCAGTATAGGAGAGGGTGCCTGAAGTGGCCTTGTCCCATAGTTAGACTGATGACTATCTTGAATATCACCATAGAAACTTCACCCAGTGACAGATGGAGATAGAGACAGAGACCCACATCAGAGCACTGGATTGAGCTCCCAAGGTCCAGTTGAAGAGCAGAAGGATGGAGAATATGAGCAAATAAGTCAGGACTGCAAGGGGTTGGTCCACCCACTGAGCCAGTGTGCTCATGGGAGCTCACCAAATCCAGCTGGAATGGGACTGAGCAAGTATGTAATCAAACTGGACTCTCTGAATGTGGCTTATAATGGGGCTGACTGAGAAGGCAATGATAATGGCACTGGGATTTGATTCTACTGTATGCACTGGCTTTTATGGGATTCTAGTTTGTTTGGAGGCAGTCCTTCCGAGGCCTGGATGGAGCGGGGGGCTTGGATTTCTCACAGTGCAGGGTACCCTTCCCTCTCTTAGGACTGGAGGGGGAGGGAGGAGGGAGAGTGGAAGGGAAATGGGAGAAGAGGACATGGAAATTTTGCATGGTATTATTTATAAAGCAATAAAAAAGAAAAGAAAAAAAACTAGTTAAGTTAGTAATATGCTTGAGCTGATAGGCCAACCAGTATAAACCTCTGTGTATTTTGTTGGGACTGAACAACTGTGGGACCAGGCAGGACAGAATCTTCCTTCCTTCCTTCCTTCCTTCCTTCCTTCCTTCCTTCCTTCCTTCCTTCC
>NC_022026.1:19288891-19298439 GCF_000317375.1 Microtus ochrogaster
TCTCTCTCTCTCTCTCTGTGTTTGTCTGAGTGTGAGAGAGAGCAAGAGAGAGAGAGAAGGAGAGACTTAGCTCCTCTTGGCAGTAAAGCTGAACCTTATACTCTTCTGCCTATCATAAGTGTCTACCACCACAATGTAATGGTAGTGCACACCTTTATTCCTAGCACTTGGGAGGCAAAAACCATCAGATCTCTGTGAGCTGGAGACCAGCCTGGTCTACAAAGTGAGTTCCAGGACAGGCAGGGCAGTCACACAGAGGAACCCTGTCTCAAAATACCAAAACAAACAAACAAGATATTACTACCACTCCCTGTTGAGGGACCTACAAGAAACAGAGAAAAAAACAACAAGACTAATGTGCCTGCCAACCTGCCATTCTTAGACTCTCTTCCTCTCTCCATGTGTGTGTGTGTGTGTGTCTTAGTCACTGTTCTATTGCTGTGAAGAGATACCATAAGTGAGGCAGCTCACAAAAGACATCATTTAATTGGGGGCTTGCTGAGAATTTCAGAGGGTCAGTTCATTATCATCATGATGGGGAGCATGGTAACAATCATGGTGCTGAAACAATAGAGGAAAATTACATTCTGATCTGCAAGCAGAGAGAGCCTGGGTCTGTCCTTGGATTTGGAACCTCAAAGCCAAACCCCCAGTGACACATTTATCTCCAAAATGGTATACACCCTAATCCTTCTAAACCTATCAAATAGTCACTCCCTGATGACTAATCATTCAAATATATGAGCACAGCTCTATCTGAGCATGCAGACACACCACCTGACCCCAGATTTTGTAACCACATTTTAAATGTTTCTTCAGTGTCTATCCATTCTTCATTCTCTTACCATCCCTGGTAAGTTCCTAGGACCCAAGCCACATAAGATGTGGTAAATAGAGTGACTAATCAGAAGTGGTATGTTGAATATCGCTGGAAAAGTATAGGAAAAAATACAGAGCATGCAGACACCAAGTGTGCTAACCACATCTGAATGTTCTTCCTCAGTACAAAATCAAATCTTAACATAGTGGGATAAAATTAAAAGAAATTCATCCAAAGGATGGCAGCAGGAATAGATGAACTCTTTGAAACTAACCATATTTGGTATAAGTACTGTATTTTTAACAGGGTAAGCAAAATATATAAATGCTTTGAAATCCGAATAGAGAAAAACATATTTTGTTCAAAGGAGTATGTAAAGAATAATTGATCTAGACAGAAACTGGTGGCATACATCTTTCATGTCAGTATCAATGAAGCAAAGGCATGTTGATCTCAGTCTCAGCCTTGTCTACAGAGTGAGTTCAAAGCCAGTTAGGGTAGTTAAACAGAGTAAGTCCATCTCAACGAGCAAAACAAAACAAAAATTTGATCCAGAAACTGTTAAATATTGTATTACTTAAATAAATTTACCTTAATATAACTAAAGCTCAAATTGAGATGCTGATCTGTAAGAATAAAAATTCAAACTTAACAGAAATTTCAGTCAATAATGTAAGTAAAGATTTAAGTAATTTTAATTATCAGATTAAATTATAGTTAAGTGTAGATGGAGCTGCGGGCTGTGTTCCTGCCACCCAGCTCCCGGCCGCCTGGCTAGCTTATGCCCCAAAATAACAACACACAAACTGTATTCATATAAACACTGCTTGGCCAATTTCTATTAATGTGTGTAGCACCACTAGCTGGTGACTTACCAGGAAGATTCTAGCCTACATCCATCTTGGGTCAGAGCTTCATCGCGTCTGCCCTGTGAAGCAGCGGCATGGTGTCTGCGCTCACTTCCCCTATTCCCAGCATTCTGTTCTGTTTACCCTGCCTACCTAATTTTCTGTGCTATCACACAGAAAAGGGCCAAGGCAGTTTCTTTATTTAACCAATGACCTTCCTCCATCATTTCCCCTTTTTCTGTTTAAACAACAAAAAAGGAAGGCTTTAACTTTAACATAGCAAAATTACATATAACAAAACAGTTATCAAGCAAGAATTACAGTTACAATATTTACATCTAGTTTATCTTTTATCATAACAATGGAAAACTATAACTATCAGTATCTATCTATTCTTCAACTCCATTAAAAACTCAAGAAGGATATAATATTAACTAAGTAAATGAGAAGTAAGCAACTAACAAAACTCTAGAAATCACAGAGACATCTCGCTGCCTGGACAGCCACCCAAAATTTCTCTGTACAGTTGGGGCATCCATCTTCGGCCTACAGGCCCATAGTTTCCAGTAGACATTTCCATGAAGCAGGAAATTTCAAAGGCAGTTCAGTCAGTATTTGTTGTATTCTGCAGAATATCTCGCAGACTCCTTCATAAGTCAGGAATCCCAAAAGATCTTCTCACCTTTAGGCAAGTGCAGCAGTCCTCTTTCTGCAGGTTCTTTATGTCCAGTTCATGCATCAGTTCAGGCAAGAGCAGTTTCTTGCCCAAATGGCTAACCAACTCCATAAGGATCCTCTTTGATACCCATCTTCCTCTTGAAGTAGATTGGTGCTGCCAGGATCAGATGTGTCTTGTTGTCACAAAAAGCCCTAAGTTATTCAAACATTAAAAGCCATATTCTGTAGTCTTTGAAAGGTATGAAGAATGCATATCTAACTGAAATATATATCTATATATCTATAAAATCTAACTACCATGACTACAAGCTTGATTATTATTGATGATTAACTATTAACAACCTATATGCATTACATTTTTACATGAACTACATAATCACAATACCTTAATCAATATCAGAAATATATATACATATATACATACATATAACAAAATTGACCTTAAATTTATATCAATGAAGCAAAATTTATATCAATGTAAATTATTCCTATCTATATCATATCCCCCTTTAAATGCAAAAGAATATTTATAAGCAATATTTGGGAATAGGGGCGCAGATATTTTTCTCCAAACTGCTTCCTGCTGTATGGGGGTACTGTTATTCAGATCTTTCATAGTATAAACTGTGTGCTAGATTCATCTCAGTCAGCAGTTGAGTGAAGTAATTTTTTGAAGGTGTTCACAGCAACCCTTCAGGAGGGCGTGGTTCATCATACCATATTGGGATAGAAGCAATCCACAGGGTCTCATCCTCTGTGAAAACAAAAGAAGAAACTCTTTTCCAAAGTATCATATCCTTAGATCCAAATTATGTGGTTGAGGTATTTTCAAAATATCTATCTTGGATTAGTTCAGCAGCATTTATAAACAATATCTTTTAGCAGCTGTTTCTCTTTCTTCAGCATTCAAACAATTCAAAGAGAGCATAATAGCATACAGTATCAATATTCTCTGTGTATTTTCCATCTTTGTACAGCTTTATTTTAACTCTATTTCTTTGATTTTTACTTTTACTTTTTGAGACAGGTTCTCTGTATATCTTTGTCCTGGAATAACTATGTAGACCAGGCTGTCCTTGAACTCTCAGAGATCCTTCTGTCTCTGCCTCCCAGGCATTGGAATTAAAGGTGTGTCCTGCCACAGCTTGAGGTCACAGAGGTCAATCTACCTCAGCCTCCTAAGTGTTGGGATTAAAGGTATGTACTACCACACCCAACTACCCTCTTTCTTCCTTTTTTTTACTTTTAAGAACTTTAACTTTGAGACTGCATATATATTTTAACACACTGTAAGCAATTTAGAAGTTTTCTTTGTCTTTGAATATCTTTTTACTGTATATCTCTCTTTTTCTGAACACATGGGTTTTTAATTTGCCAAACAATATAGGTAGGGCTAAAGCTGTTGCTTTGGCAGCTGAATCCAGCCCATTCTTAGCTTTCCAACCTCATGGCAGAGGTATAGGCTGTAACCATTTTTATTGCCACAACTCTGTAGCAATTCAAGGTTCCTGCCAGCAAGCAAACTGCAACAGTATATCCACAGACAACACTCAAGTCCTCTCTCTGTAGCTGGCCCTCCTGCCTCAAACAGTCAGAGTTTGCTCTGGCAGGATGGCCCACAAAGCCAGCATTTTAAAACAACTCAGCTTTTTTCCTGCTACTACTGAAAACAAACAAGCATTCAGTCTGCTTTTATCAACACCATTTAAGTGTTTCATAGCAGGACCTGTTAAGAGAGCTACAAGGTTTGCAGCTAAAGCTGAGTCAGGAAGCCTCTCTTAGATGAGAGTGCTTGCTTGCCTCTAGCAAGCAGAGCAGACCCAAGAAATTGTTGCTACCAAGAAAGCATGATTTACCCTATTCTTTCCCAAGCTTTTTCAGGCTTTCTGTGGATTTAGTTGTCCACACGTTGGGCAGCCATTTTGTAGATGGAGCTGCGGGCTGCGTTCCTGCCACCCAGTTCCCAGCCACCTGGATAGCTTATGCCCCAAAATAACAACACACAAACTGTATTCATATAAACACTGCTTTGCCCATTTCTATTAATGTGTGTAGAACCACAAGGTGGTGACTTACCAGGGAGATTCTAGCCTATGTCCATCTTGGGTTGGAGCTTTATTGCATCTGCCCCAGAGAGGAGAGGAAAATGGTGTCTGTCTGAGGCATCTTACCTCACTTCCTCTTCCTCCCAGCATTCTGTTCCGTTTACTCCACCCACCTAAGGGCTGGCCTATCAAATGGGCCAAGGCAATTTCTTTATTAACCAATCACCTTCCTCCATCAGTTAAGTAATACAATATTTTGGTTTATTTTAGTAATAATGAGATTTAATCATTTCTGAAAAGTAATTCAACAATTGCAGAATAAAAACAAGCATCACTGTTATTTCTAAAGTAGAATTGCCAATGATTAAAAGTAGAAAACAGTCAAAGTTATAAAAAATTCACCAACTCAGTAGGTCACAATATGCTACTGAAACAATAACAAATTTGTCAATACTTAGACAGTTCACTTGTGTTGTTTGAATTCAGAGCCTAATACACTTTTTTTAATTTAGCTATCCACATAAAATATGTTAATAAGAATCAGCAGTTTCCTTCAACCTCCATCTTACAAAGAGTCATGTTGACAAAATATTGAATTTAAATAGTTTTATCAAAGAATCTTTCATAAATGCAGGCAAACACTACTTGTTCTCCATGTATATTTTTATATTCGTATTCTCATGTAATTAATAAAATTTTCAGTTAAGTTTATGAACATAAAGTTAGTCTTTTATAGTTCAATTAAATGTGACTATGAAGCAAGTTTAAATATTGGCCCATGAAAGATGAGTAGAAGCCTGAGGCCCTGAATTCCAAAGGAAAAGCTGGGACACACCTTTAATAGCAGTGCATGAGACAGAGAGACAAAAAATCTTTAAAGTACTGGTCATCCAATCTAGTAAAACTTATGAGCTCCAAGTATGGGAGAAATCTCAAAAAATAGGAAGGATAATAATTAAAAGAAACACCAATTTTGAGTGTGACCTTCATCTGCACAAGTATATATGTATACGCACTCATAAACATATAGCATATGTTATGTGTTAAATTAAAGAAATAAATATGATAAATCTCTATTGAAAATGCATATCTTGACACTTTCAGAAGCACACAATTATAAGAAATGTAACAATTTTGTGAAAAAATTGAAAATTTAGTAACATGAAAAATAGGAAAGAATTTACATTTCTAGTGCAACTATATGTAATGCTTTATAAACTACAATTAAATGAAAAAAGTCACAGACATCAGTGTAAACAATGGCAAGTTACAAAAGAGGTACTATCAAGCATAGTGGAAAGTATGTCTTGAACAAAAGCAAATCATTGCAAATGCAAATTACATCAGTATCACTTTTCCATATTTTAAAAACATGACTAAGAACTTTGAGAAAATGTAGATGAAATATTAGAAATAAAAGTGTGTGAGCACTAATTTTTAAAATGATAACTTTATGTTCTACAATATGAACTAATATTAAAATCAATATTTTCTATTTGTTCGGATAATAGAAAGCTAATGGAAATATAAGACAGAAAGATAACATTGGAAGAATATATTTATGGAATACCAACTTTAAGCATTAAAATATGCACTGTTTCTATTTACATTTCAAACTGTTTATATTAGGAAATTTCATCATTTTCCTTATCTCTGTGTCTTCTAGAGAAGTTCATTCAGGGCTCTAGATTATTCAGAATGGGGGTTCTGAGATGGTCTCCAACCTGGAGCTTGCCTCTCATAATCTTAGGGTAATCTCTGGTTCAGTTATCCCAGACACTGGTGAGATTTTATATATTAACTGATACAGGAAAAGACCATCTTTTTTTGTAATTAAATTCTAACCAACATTTAACCTTCCCATTCATCAGGAAGGGAGACCAACACAAAGAGAAGTAGCTTTGACTTTGTAACCAACAGAAGTTACATATATTTCATACAGGTTGTTGAATATTTCTTCTAAATGCAATTTGTATTTGGACCAGCCATTTGATTTTGCCATAATTTACTGGGAAAAAATGTACCCTATTTTTCTAACAAATAGTCATTTTCCTTTTCTGAGGAATTTCAAGGCTGATAATTTCAAATTTTCCTTTGTAGATACTTCAGTTATGAAAAAAAAAAAACTAGTTCTGTTAATGTACCTTTACCCTGAGTGACCTGGTCCATAGCAGACCAGAGACAGCAGAGACAGTGAAATTCCACTGGAACAGGCATAGGGGAGTAACTGCTGAGCAAGTGAGCCATAGTCAGAGACTGCTGAGAATCTGGACATGAATCCGGGACTTTCAAAGGAATAGACCTAAGCCAGAAAAACTGTGGATCTGGGCACGAGTCTAGGATATCCAAGGAACTAGGCCTGAGCCAGGACCTCTGCCGGTCTGTGCATAAATCTGGGATCTCTGAGGGAGTAGGCAGGAACCAGAGATCTCTGTGGGGCCAGGCATGAGTCTGGTACCTCAGAGGAAGTAGGCCTGAGCCAGGACCTATGTGGATCCAGCATTGGTTGGGGACGTCAAAGGGAATAGGCAGGAAACTGAAACCTCTTCAGGTCCAAATGTGAGTGGGACCTCTGATGGAGTAAGCTTGAGCCAGGTCTTCAGCGGTTCTAGGAGTACCTGAGCCTGGGAACTCCGAAGCAGTAGTCCAGAGTCCGAGACCTTTGCAGGACCAACTCCAAGCCAGGCTCTTCTGCAGTAGGGCACCTAGACCAGGATTTACAGAAACAGGTCAAATCCAGTAACCTAGGCTAAAGTACGCCCAAGACACCAAACCCTAAGGGAGCAGTCCAAACCCCAGGAGCACTGAGTTATCTCCAGGAACAATGATTAACCAATGGGGTAACTAGAACTGTAACATTGACTGTACCACGAGGAACAACCATGTGAGCTTTGGATTAACAGGCACATAGAAGATTAATCAACAGAATCCCAGACAGTCCCAACCACACCTTTTAGAGGAAAAGATGGGTAGAAAAGGAAAGAATATATACAACACCACAAAGAGCAACACAACACCAGTAAAACCCAAAGACCTTACAACAGCAGGACTTGAACAACCAAATATAGATGAAGCAGAAGAAAATGACCTAAAAAATAACTTGAAGAGAATGTTTGAAACACTGAAAAAGAAAACGAGAAATTCCCTCACAGAAATGGAGGAAAAGACAAACAAAAAATTGGAAGACATCAGCAAATCCCTTAAAGAAAACCAAGAAAAACCAATCAAGCATATGAAAAAAAAAAACTATTCAAGACTTGAAAACTGAAATAGAGACAAATAAAGACAACACAAGCAGAGGGAATTATAGAAACTGAAATCATGAGAAAACGATCAGGAACTACAAATGCAATCATGAACAACAGAATACTAAAATCTTTTTTTTTCACAGAATTTCTCTGATCCTTACATGATGTAACATGAATAACAACCAATTGGACACATAGGTTTGGAAAAATTACATATTATTTGCAAGTTAATTTTCACATTTCAGTTTTCCTTCTCTTTTTCCTCTCCCTCAACCTCTCTAAGAAATAAGAGTCAACAGTGAGAGATGACACAGCCATCAGAAACAATATACCTCTCATTTGTGCATTCCTGAAACAGTGGTAATGGATCAATATTTCCACTGGAAAACTAGTTAAATTAATTGGCGTCTGTGAGCAATACTTGCTGTAGTATATGGGAATTTCTTAGGATACAAATATTCATGTTTAAACAACAAAACACTTTCTTCTGAAACAGAGGAGATAGCAGTTCCTGCAGTGATGAACAGATTATCATGGTTTACTAAGGCCTTTGAGATTCCCCAGGACCCTACATCTAATCATTTGAACTTTCCCACATGCATGTAGACTGTTAACAAATCTGTAATTTCCTCCAAATTGTCCAGGGGACAGGACATCATTGATGCAATATTGAAAGATCTTGTTGTAAATATCTTACATTGGACTTTTTACTGTGCTACATTGTCCTATGGCTGTGAGGTTCCTGTCAGGCTGATTTGTAAAATGATTTTCATAATTATCAAGAGTGTTAGACAAGATAGCCAGAAGGTAAGATGGAAATGAAAATAGAAAGCTACTGGAGTGGAAATTCCCAGGAGGTATGGTGGAAAGGAGCAGTAAATTTGAAATAAAAGGCTGTAGGGGAATAACAAATTGACTGTGAAAAGAGAATGAAGGGCTAGATTCCAGAAGAGGAAACAAAAACAGAAACACGTGCACATCAACCACCTCTCTAGAGCTACTCATCCCCTACTACTCAAGACAATCATCAGAAGCTCAGATGAAGTTCTCAGCAGAATTTTGAAAACAACCAAATAAAAGCTACTTTTTCAAAGATCAAGTTTTATATAGGCAATCAGACAGAAACCTAACAGAAATAAGAGGATTAAGGGAGATAGTGAATCAAATGGACTTAACAGACATCTATAGATCATTCCACATAAATAGGAAAGAA
The DNA here is from genome assembly GCF_000317375.1 of Microtus ochrogaster. Lineage (NCBI taxonomy): Eukaryota > Metazoa > Chordata > Mammalia > Rodentia > Cricetidae > Microtus > Microtus ochrogaster. The sequence continues at coordinate 19,297,744 of NC_022026.1, forward strand.
TATACCTTCTTTTCTGCAGCTCATGGAACCTTCTCAAAAATTGACCACATACTCAGTAACAAAGCAAACTTAAACAGTTACAAAAAAAAATTTGTAACCACCTGTGTCTTATCGGATCACCATGGATTAAAGTTAGAATTCAAAAACAATGCTACCCCTAGAAAGCCTACGAACTCATGGAAACTGGGCAGTCAACGACTGAACCACACCTAGATCAAGGAAGAAATAAAGAAAGACATTAAAGTCTTCCTTGAATTCAATGAAAATAAAGACTCAACATACTCAAACCTATGGGACACTATGAAAGCAGTGCTAAGAGGAACATTCATAGCACTAAGTGCCCACTTAAAGAAAACAGAGAAAGCACACATTGGAGACTTAATTGCCCACCTGAAAACTCTAGAAAAAAAAAAGAATCAGACTCACCTAGGAGGAGTAGAAGACTGGAAATAATCAAACTAAGGGCTGAAATCAACAAAATAGAAACACAGAAAACAATCCAAAGAATCAATGAAACAAAAAGCTGGTTCTCAGAGAAAATCAACAAGATTGATAAACCCCTATGCAAACTAATCAAACGGTGGAGAGAGAATACACAAATTAACAAGATCAGAAATGAAAAGGGAGACATAACCACAGACAGTGGAAATTCAGAAAATCATTAGCTCTTTCTACAAAAGCCTATATGCCACAAAA
>NC_022026.1:19299177-19300066 GCF_000317375.1 Microtus ochrogaster
ATCAAAGAGATTCGAATTGGAAAGGAAGAAGTTAAACTTTCATTATTTGCAGATGATATGACAGTGGACATGAGCGACCCCAAAAACTCCAGCAAAGAACTCCTACAGCTGATAAACACCTTTAGTAGTGTGGCAGGATACAAGATCAATTCCAAAAAATCAGTTGCCCTCCTATGCACAAAGGATAAGGAAACAGAGAGGGAAATCAGAGAAGCATCACCTTTCACGATAGCCACAAATAGCATAAAATATCTTGGGTTATCTCTATCTAACAAAGGAAGTGAAAGATCTATTTGACAAGAACTTTAAGTCCTTGAAGAAAGAAATTGAGGAGGATACCAGAAAATGGAAGGATCTCCTTTGCTCTTGGAATGGGGGGATCAACATAGTAAAAATGGAAATTCTATCAAGGGCAATTTATAGATTCAATGCAATCCCCATTAAAATCCCATCAATATTCTTCACAGATCTTGAGAGGACATTAATCAACTTTATATGGAAAAACAAAAAATCCAGGATAGGCAAAACAATCTTATACAATAAAGGAACTTCTGGAGGCATTACCATCCCTGACTTCAAACTATTACAGAGCTTCAGTAATGAAAACAGCTTGGTATTGCCATAAAACAGAGAAGTCAATCAATGGAATAGAGTAGAAGACGAAGATTTTAACCCACAAACCTATGAACACCTGATTTTTGGTGAAGGAGCTAAAAGTATTCAATGGAAGAAAGAAAGCATCTTCAACAAATGGTGCTGCCAGAACTGGTTGTCAACCTATAGAAGAATGAGAATAGACCCATATATATCACCATGCACAAAACTCAAGTCCAAATGGATTAAAGACCTCAATATCAGTCTGAACACACTGAACCTTATAGAAGAGAAA
>NC_022026.1:19300653-19303457 GCF_000317375.1 Microtus ochrogaster
TCATATGACAAAAGCATTTGTTCAACTATGTTCATAGCAGCATTATTTGTAATAGCCAGAACCTGGAAACATCCTAGATGCCCTTCAGTGGAAGAATGGATGAAGAAAGTTTGGAATATATACACATTAGAGTACTACTCAGCGGTAAAAAAAATGACTTATTGAATTTTGCAGGCAAATGGATGGAAATAGAAACACTATCCTGAGTGAGGTATCCCAGACCCAAAAAGATGAACATGGGATGTACTCACTCATAATTCATTTCTAGCGATAAATAAATGACATTGAGCATATAATTTGAGATCCTTGAGAAGCTAAACAAGAAGGTGAACCCAAAGAAAAACATGTAGTCATCCGCCTGGATATGGGGAGTAGACAAGATTGCCAGGCAAAAACTGGGCAATTGGGGGTGAGGTGCCATGGGGCTAAGGGCAAATGGGGTGAGAAACGTGAGAAGGGGAGAATGGGGGGAACTTGGGGGAATGGGATAGTTGGGATAAAGGAAGGTTGGACACGGGATCAGAGAAATACATATCTTTATTAAGGGAGCCATCTTAGGGTTGGCAAGAGACTTGACTCTAGAGGGGCTGGCAGGTGTCCAGGGCCATGTCTGTTGTTCTTATTTTCTGGCTTTCTTGTCTGCGGGGTTAGAGCGTAAAGATGTTATGCTGGGAAAGGAGACACAGACACGCGGCGGTCCCACGTGTGTGCACTTTAATGGGGGAGGGGTAACGGCAGGTAGGTACAGGTGTGCAGAAACGACAGGAAAGGTGGGGGAAAAGGGAGGGGGTCTTGGTGACCGTCGCCTTTTAACGAGGAATGTAAAGGCTTCTGGGAAATGTGTCCTGGGCTTGCGCTTGCTGGTATCCACCATCCTTGGGAATGCTGGGAGCTGTAGTTTCACAAAGGAACGACATTTCACCCTTTTGGTTTGATTAAAAAAATTGGGGGACCTTAAAGGTTAGGGAATGGGGGCGTAGCCCTGTCTCTCATGACTGCTTCCTGCTGGCTTTGGGTGTCAAGGGATCCAGGGAGTGTCCGGTTATTCTGGCAATATTTTGCTGGTTATATCCTGTCGCCTGGCATTTGAGGTCTTGGCTGGTGTCCCATCTGCTGGCGTCTGAGGTGGCTGATTGAAGAAATCACATCTGTCTGGCTTTTCAAGTAGCTGGGTCATTGTTAAGATGCTGGAAGACAAAAGTCGCATTAGAGAGGAGGTTAAAGAGGAGATCTAGGGTTGGATTAGAGGGGAGATCTGGGGTGGGGGAGTCTTAGGAGGTCTGCGGTTAAGAATGATAAAAAAATTAAATGATAATTATTCTGTTAATGGTCCGCTTGTGTTTGATTTGTTTAGGTGGGTCGGGCTGGCATTCTGGAGCTTAAAGAAAGTGTCTTAAAAGAAATAGATTTTAACCGTATATCCCTTAACATTTCAGGGGCCACTGCTGCAGTCAGCGGCTGACCTGTTATGTCAAGGAGCTTTGTTGTGAATCTGCTTACCACCTGAGCCCTTGACTCCGTATTTAATGATGGTATCTGTAACGACAGCTGGGTGGTTTTTTATGAATTTAAAGAAGGGAGGGTGTGTTAACACAGCAAAGTATGGGACCACTGTTTTTCTTAGACTGGGGTAGAGGGGGTTGAACCTGGTGTCTTTAAGCTTGGCAGCTTATCTCCTCGGCTGGCCAGGCAGGTGCAGTTACCACGAGGCAGTGATTCCGGGCCTTGTCATTTCTCGTGTGGTACACCTTGAAAGCCACCTCCAGAATCTGTGCCTGTGGGGTTAGGGGACTCTTCTCCAAACATCTGAGCTTTGCCTTGATGTCTGAGTAGCATTGGTTGATGAAGTGGGTCATCAGGAGCTGTCTGCCCTCTGTGGATTCTGGATCCGTGTTTGTGAACTGTAACATAGCTTTAGTAAGACAGTCAAGAAACGCAGAGGGATTTTCCTTAGTGTCTTGGAAAATTTCTGCGAGTTTAGGATAGTTTACTGGTTTGAGAGCAGCCTTACGAAGCCCCACTATGAGGCAAGTTAGGAATCGGTCCCTGGCAAGAATGCCACCAGGGGAGTTATAATCCCATTGTGTTTCCTAGTCCGGCAATGCCTCTGCCCCCGGAGGATGGGAGGCCAGGGTTTGGTGAACTTCATCAGCCTGTAGCCTGGCCTGTTCCCAGACCCTTCTGTGCTCCTCGTGAAGCAAGTTATTACAGAGAATCATATAAATATCATGGTAAGTTAGGTTGTAAGACTGGGTTAAATATTGAAACTCTTTTGTGAAATTAGTGGGGTCAGCTGTGTACAACCCGAGTAACTTAGAAATATGTGAAAGTTCCAATAAGGCAAAAGGAACATGAACTTTCATCAGGCCGTCCACGCCAGCCACCTCCCGCAGGGGCAGAATGGCGGGCTTGACTTGAGAGCGTGAGGGGAGGGGTGAAGGAAGGCGCAAGGTGATGGGTGGGGTTAGAGCCTGAGGGGGCTTTGGAAGGTCAAGGGAGCGGGTAGGGTGGGGAAGTGACCCGGAGGAATCCGAAGATGCTTCCAACAGTCTGCACGTCCTGTGGCCAGAGGAGATTGTTAGCTGTCTGCGCTACTGTGACCGGCTATGGGAAAAGGTGGGTGAGGCTGGGTTGGGAAGACTAAGATATCTGGAACAGGGGGAACAGGGCTTTCTCGGGAATTCAGGGGAGCGGGTAGGTGACCCAGAAGAATATTTATGTGGTACTCCTGGAGACCTAGGAATGAAGAGTTTAGAGGTGTCATGGGGGGAAGGTGTAGGCGAGTCCTTTCTGTGCCTGGAAGA
>NC_022026.1:19303557-19311578 GCF_000317375.1 Microtus ochrogaster
GGGGGGGGTGGAGGCTCATCTACTGGTTCCATGGCAGGAGCAGAGGGTTCCTGGAAGGAAGGCATTGCTAAGAACATGTGAGTAGGTGAGCAGTGGGAAGCGGTGGAAGGGTCAGTCTTTAGGGCCATATAAAGAATGTCATAATGTACATCATTTCTTTCCATTTAGCTGACAGGTGAAAAAAATTGGCCAATTCCTGCAGAATGTGGGGGTCAAATGAACCCTGAGAAGGCCAACGAAAGGAACCCTGTAAATTGTACTTTGGCCAAGTCTTGGAGCAGAGATGGATTAATGTAGATAGTTTTACGGAGGGAATTAGGGCGTGAGGCTTCAGAGCTTCCAGAAGCTGCCCGAGAGGAGAGGATGGGGGAATTGTTTTAGATGGCTTGGAGCCCATGGCTAGGAACATGAGCCTGTCCGCAGAAGGTACCGGGGTACCACGAACATGGCAGACCTGAGTACAGGCGTCCATGTACCCAGGAGGCATGCTATTGCACAATCAACCCGAGCCCAGCTACCGACAGGGAAAGCCCCGGCTGGGAGGAGACAATTAAGCTTTTGGGGGCTGACCGTACAGCCCGGAGACAGAACAAGATTAGGCCAGAATCTGAACTGCTCTTCATTCTCAAGAGGGAGGGGGAATGGAGTGGGGGGGACGGGGAGAGGGGTAGGGGAGTGGAGCGAGGGGGCGATGTGTGCAAGGAGGGGGAGGGAAATGGGAAACGGGGAGGAGGCGGAAATTTTTTTTTCAACAACTAAAAAAAAAAAAAAAAGAATAAAAGATTATTTGGTTTGCACTTCTACATCACAGTCCATCGCTGAAGAAAACCAGGGCAGGAATCTGGAACCTGGAACTGGAGCAGAAGCAGAAGGCATGGAGGAACACAGTTTATTAGCAGTTATGCTGATCATAATTTGTTCATTTTGATTGCTTATACCATCCAAGACAGTGGTCTAATAGGTGGCAATGCTCACAAAGGGCTACGACCTTCTACATCGATCATTTGTTATGAACATGCACCCAAGGCCTTGCCTACAAACAATTTGATAGGGACATATTTTTGGTTAATGTTCCCTTTCCCATATAATTCTAACATGACAAATTGACAGAAAAACTAGCCAAGACTCTGCAAATTCCCTCCAAGAAATTAATGATTTGTACTAAAGACACAATGAAAATATCATTGCAAATATATAGGACAAAAGAGAAAATAAGCAGAAGTTTATACTTTAGCACCTCATAAAACATTTGTGCTGTGTGACTCCTGGACATCTGAATCCTAAAATAAAATAAAATCCAAAATAAAAACATGTGGGTTCAACTGGACAATAGAAATTCGACTATAGTTTTTTAAACCAAAAACATTTTAAAATTTATTTTTGTTTTTAATACATTCTGACAACAGTTTCTCCTCCCTCCACTCTGCCCAGTCCATCCTCAACTCTCCTGTCTCCCAGATCACCTCCTCTTTTCCTTTTAAAAAAAGCAGGCCTCCCATGGTTTGTTGCTAAACATAGCCTAGCAAGATATAATAAGACTAGGCACAAACTCTCATATCAAGGCTGAGTAAGGCAATCCAGTAAGAGCAAAATATCCCAAAAGCAGGCAAAAGAGTCAGCACCCTACACCAGCAACTTTCACTGTTAGGAGTCCCACAAGAATACCAAACTGATACATATGTACAGAGGTCCTAGTGCAGATCCATGCGGGCTCCATGACTGCAAATTAAGTCTCTATGAGCCCTACTCCAATTTTGTCTGAGAACCATGTTCTGTCAGTGTCTTCCATTCCTCGAAGTCCTACAGTTCTTCTTTCCCCTCTTCCATGCTGTTTACTAGTCTCCAAAGTGAGGAACCCTGGCTCACTGATGATAGGGCTAGGCACCAATTTATGAGTATATAAAATATAAATGTATGTGTATGTAGGTGTATCTGCTTGTTTTTATGTATAACACATTTATACAGATGCTGGCAGAGTTAAAAGGAGATCTGGACTTTCAAGAGGCTGTGAGCCTCCCATAAGGGTACTGGGAACTGAGCTTAGGTCCTCTACAGGAACCTCTAATGCTGTTGAACACTGAGTCATCTCTCCAGCCTTAAGAAAAAGCATTTTTAAATAAAACAATATGTGGACACTCATAATTTATGTAGTCTTTCATCTTCTATTTCTGACTTAAATACACATAGAGCAATGTTGTTGTTTTGGTATAGTTTTAGGAAGGTTTCAAAGAGGGATGTTCAACATTTGTATATTATTTTCATGTTCATGCATGAAAATAATATGCATGATACCTGCACCTGGCCATTTTTTTAGGGTAACTCTAGCCTTCATTCACTTTATGTCTATAATTTTTCACACTACAACCAACTGGAAATAGCTGAAAGCTATATAATCAAAGTTCAAATGATGCTCAAAAGAGTGAAATTTTAGCTAGCCACATTTCTACCCTTTGTAATGGGTTGTTCTTTAGTTAAAGTAGTCAGAGAGAATGTATAATGAATCCTATTGTAATAGGGAGCTGCGGGTCTGCGTCCCCAGCACCCTAGCCACCTGGCTAGCATATGCCCCGAAATAACAACACACAAATTGTATTCTTTTAAAAACTGCTTTGCCCATTATATCTAGCCTCTTCTCAGTTAACTCTCACACCTGGACTAGCCCATTTCTAATAAGGTATGTAGCATCCCAAGGTGCGCTTACTGGGAAGATTCTAGCCTACGTCCATCCTGGGTCTCAGCTTCATGTGTCTGCCTCAGAGAGCAGAGCTATTGAGTCTGAGCTCACTTCCTCTTCCTCCCAGCATTCTGTTCTGTTTACTCCTCCCACCAATGTTTTAACCTATCAGGGCCAAGCAGTTTCTTTATTGCTTAACCAATGAAATCAACAGAATCCTTGCCTATAATGTCTATAATTCACAATTTTACTGCTAAATAGCTCTGCACATTAAGCAGATTAGCTCACCTACCATCTCTAGATCAAATATGCTCTCATGTTGGACTCAGACACACTGTTGATACTCCCATGTAACTATACTTATAGAAGATTGAAATATTCTCTATCCTCACAATACATATAGAAAAAACTTGAGTCCCAGAGAAATTGGGAAAATATTTCAGGATCACCCCTCTCAAAAATAATGAAACCAAGACTCCAACCAAGGTTTGCATTACTTAAAGCATTTGATGAAAATATTACCTATTTTGTACTAATACCATGTCAGTTGCAGATATGTTATAGTCCTTTCTGAGGGGCACCATTTATATTCATTGTTTTTCTTCCAAGAATGTGGAGCAGTATTTTGTTTCTGTGATCAAACCTATGCAAATGACCAGATGCTTGGTTTTCTTTATGCTTTAGAGATACTAGTTGGTATTAAATTGACTTATATTGTGTAAATCCATATTTTGGAAAAAGGCACTAACTCTAGCTATTTGATTTTTAACATAATAATATTATTTTATCACTATCATCTTACATTTTCTCTCTATCACAAATATGGAGACTCAATAAAACTCAGGAAGTTTATTAAAAATGTAGTAGAAATTATGAACCATTGCTCATTTTCCCAGTACTCCAACCACTATTTAATAGAAAATTCAATTTGTATTGACAGTCATCTTATTGTAATAATTATTACTGCAATTTAAGTTATTGCTTTCATGCCAGTCCTTTAAGAATTCTTCAGTAACCATGATTTAATTCCATCATTGAAAAAATAAAAATCATTAATTAAAACTGTTCATAAGGCTTCTGTATTAATATTTCTGTTGTTGTAAAAAGACACCATGACCGTCGCAAATCTTGCAAAAGAAAACATTTAATTACGGCTGTCATAGTTCAGAGGTTTAGTTCATTTTCTTCATGGCAGGACATTATAGCATTCAGGCAGACTTATTTCTGGAGAAGAAACTGAGATTTCTACATTCACAGACTACAGTAGGAAAAACTTCCACAATGTCCATGACTTAAGCATATGAGACCTCAAAGCCTGTCTTCACACTGACACATTTCCTTCAACATGGATACATCCACTCCAACAAATGCTGCTTGCTTGCTATGGGCCAAGCATTCAAACACATGAGTCTATGGAGCCCATATGAACTTAAAATACCATACCTTGCTTTGATTTAAATTGTAGGTGAAATGTATAATACTCTGGGTCAGTCAATCAAAACATACCATTGCTATGGTAATTATTAGAATTATTAGATTGATTATTACCTAAAGAAAGTTACTCATTTGGAGAATGATGAATTCCATACCATGGGTTTAGAAGCATACTCACCCCCAAAAATGATCTTTGTCATTTAAAAAGATAATGTTTTTTCATTTACGAAACAAGGCTCCTAGAAGAGAAATATGCTTTTGTTGATTTGGTCTCATATCCCTAAGTTAGTAATTTGTTCTCATTACAACAATAAGTAATGAAGGTTGCCCCTCAGCAATTCATCTCAAAAGACTAAAGTATTTAGTATTCATAGAAGATTTCAATTTGGTAGCAACATGACTATAAAAATGGCAATGTTTCAGTATATCCATGTTCTTCCAGAAAGAATTTCTCTACATATTTAATATATAGTATTTTTCATTGCAGAGACACAGTTGTGCTATTATCACATTCCAATTTACCTCCTGAGAGAAAGTTCACAGCAATTTATGGCTGAATTGAAAATTAATATAAAATATTTTTTCTGATGACAAGTGGAATTCAGTCAAATTCAAGTCCAGAAGATAAATAACTCTACACTACAACCATAAACTTTTAGAGAAAGACAATTCTCAACAGTGTGATTTACGTTCGTAATGTTCTACAATTCTGCCTTTTTCAACAAAACTTCACAATAATTTGAGGATGGCAGCACTGGAATGCATATTAGTCTCTCAACTCATCAGTGCCCACGTGTATGTCACTGCAAATAAAGAAGCTCCTACATTTTCTTATATGTGGGATGCCAGAGGGCAAGTCACCTAAAAATTGACTTCTGACTAACATGATTATCAGTTGGCAATTGCAGATGACTCAGAACCTCTGACACTCCAGGAAGACCTAATTGCTTCTCTTACTGAATAATAACTGACACTCTGAGCATTTGTTGTTTTTGTTTTTATATGTCTTGATACTTCTGAAACCCTACATTCTCTTTTGAGAAAAGATTTAGCAACAAAAACATATTTGTATTAAGTTAACTATATGAGAGCAAATAGGTCCTTTATTATTGAGAAAAGAATAAACTGTATATATAATACTGTCTCAAATGGCTAAGATGAGCATATGTACTATTAAAGTGTTAAAGGTGACAGACAATAGTTTTTCATGGTTTAACTTTTATCATTTTAATACTTTTTATTATTATTTTTGTTTTGTTGAGACAGTATCTCTCTGTGTAACAGTCTTGGCTGTCTTGGAACTCACTTTATAGACTAGGCTGGCCTCAGACTCACAGAGACCTGCCTGCCTTGGCCTCCCATGAGTTGGGATTAAAAATGTTCACCACCACTGTCTACCATGTGATTTATTTTTAAAGAATAAAACTTTCAAAAATTATCATTTTCTTTTTAGCATATTTCAATGCTTTCAATTGTACTTAAATTTTAATATCTGTTATCATTATGATTATAAGGTGGAATAAAACCCCTACCATATAATTAGTCTATTGGAAACAATGTTTTATACTATTTCCAGAAGTTGCTTAAATATTAAAAATGCCTACTCTTGAACTGATATGGTGGTACATGGGTTTAATCACAGCACTTGTGGGAAAAACAAAAGGCAGATCTCTGAGAGTTGAAAGCCAGCTTGGTCTGCATAGTGACTTCAGGACAACAGGGTCATATGTTGAGACCCTAACACAAAGCAAAATATAATAAAATTTAAAATCCACGGTCTTACCATTACTAGAGAAAAGATAAGTTGCTTTATCTCCTGTCTTAGATACTCACAAAAATTTCAACAACCTTCTTCAGTTCTGAAAGTAATTCTGACACAATTCCAAATAATTTCATTATGTGAAAGAGATTTTATAAATGTGAATGATAAATGCTAGAAATGTTAAAGATACTACCCCTTCAATATTATCAGTATATGTTGCATACATTATTAACTTATCACATTATATCCACAAATAATTAAAATTATCAAAGGTTAATCATAAGTAGAAGATAAAACAATGTAGAAGAGCCATTACTGTCGTCACCTTTGAAGTTTCACTGATATTGAATGAGATTTGATATCAAGGTCAGTTTCCAAACAAAGAAGGCAGTAGGATTTATCCCTAGAGTAGTTATTAAAAATGAGAAAACAATTTTGAGAGTCCTGTAAGATTTATACTCTTCCGTGTACATTGTCTTGGAGATTATGATCTTATGCATTATGGGTTTATTCTCAACCTGTTGAATCAGAAATTCTAGATGTTTGCTCTAAAAATTATAATTACAAATAAAAAAATCTGTGTCATTTTTAAAACATACCAAATTTTGACAAGTATTATAATAGTGATACAAAAATGTAGGAATTTCTATCATTGCAGTAATAATAAATGGAATGTCTCACATCTACACTTATGAGGGACATGTAAAACTACTGTAGTCTTCTCATTTATTGTTATCCTAATTTTTGTGTTTATGATAATAACTTTAGAAAGGGAATTGAGAAAGCAAAGACTGTAACAGGAAAATTAACATAAATTTAACTAAAAGTTTCCCAAGGAACAAAATAACCTTTAAAACCATTTTGTGTTTTTTCAAATTAACAAATAAAAGTATCATAATTTTATTTACCAAATATTATGCAGGAAGTGGAGGAACAGAGACAAAGAGAGTTAGGCATCTTGGACTATGAAGTTCTAAATGGGAGTCCCTTCATTAAATCCCTCCCCTCAGAGATCAGGGAACTCTCTGGAAGAGGAGGTAGAAAGAGCTTAAGAGGAACCAGAAGAGATGAAGGGCACCAGGAGAACAAGACATGCTGAGTCAATGAAGCAAGGCACTTATGAACTTATAGAGACTAAAACAGCAATCATATGACCTAAGTGGGTCTGCACCAGATCCTGTGCATATATAATATGGTTTTCAGATTAGTGTTTCTATGAGACTTTTGAGTATGTGAACAGGTGAGTCTCTGATTCCTGTGCCTATTTTGGGTTTCTTTCCTTCATTTGTTTGGTCCAATTCAGATAGCTTTTGCTTTATCTTATCTTATCTTATTTTTTATTATCCCTTAGAATCCTAATCCTAGTTTCCTAATGAGAGAGAGAAAGGGAGTGCATTCAGATGTGAGGGGAAGTATAGAGGAACTGGGAGGTGTTGAGGGAGGGGAAGCTATAATCAGGGTGTGTTTTCTGAGAAAAGAAACTATTTTCAATAAAAGGGAAAAAAGAAATAGTAGATAATCCCACTTTTATGTAAAATCTAAAACCTTGGTCTTATAGAAACAGAAAAATAGAAATAAATAAAATGGCCATTGCCAGAGACTCAAATGATACTAGAAATAATTAGAACCAAGAGATATTTATTTTAAAAGTATGGAGGTTCAGTTATATGGGAGGAATAAATTTCAACAATCTATCTTGCAATGAGAAAACTTTACTAAATAACTATGTTTTGTATCCCAACAAGCTGTTAAATGGAGTTGTGTCCTTACTGAGCCAAGAGGGACTATATTTTTTAGAATTCCCAACAGTGGGAGTGGTGTCTTTGTCTGACTCTTTTACCTGCTTGTGGGACTCTTTTCCTCCTATCGGGTTGTCTAGTGCAGACGTATTCTGATGGTATGAGCCTAGTCTTACTGCATCTTGTTATGCCAGGTTTAGTTTGATCTCCCTGGGAGGCTTGCTCTTTTCTAAATGGAAGCAGAGGAGCAGTGGATTTTGGGGAGAGAGACATAGGGGAGATACTGGGAGGAGGGATAGGTGGAGAAACTATAGTCAGGATGTATTGTGGGCGGTGGTGCACACCTTTAATCCCAGCACTTGGGAGGCAGAGGCAGGCGGATCTTTGTGAGTTCGAGACCAGCCTGGTCTAC
>NC_022026.1:19311678-19343153 GCF_000317375.1 Microtus ochrogaster
CGCCTTTAATCCCAGCACTCGGGAGGCAGAGGCAGGCAGATATCTGCGAGTTCAAGGTCAACCTGGTCTACAAGAGCTAGTTCCAGGACAGGAACCAAAATCCTACGGAGAAACCCTGTCTCGAAAAATGAAATAAATAAATAAAATAAAATAAAAAATTAAAAAGTGAAGATGTTAGCTATCTTTGGTCTCACTTTTGCCAAAACCAAAACAAGAGATAAAAAAGGGAAAAGGAGGCAGAGATCTTGAGTACTTGAAGGCAGGACAGGAACATTTTAACTGATGAAATGTGGGAATTCATAAGAACTATATTTGGAGTTAAAAGATCACAAATAAATCCCATAGCCTATGAATTGGCAATACCAAACATTTCTCTACTTCTTTTAGCTGAAAATGCCCTAGTGGAAGATGAAGTCACAAGATGGTTTTACATATAGTCTATTCCTTAATAGTATAAGCAACTGTAAATAAGCTCTTGAGTCGTAGATCCTTAATCTTCAAATATACGTAATCAAACTAATTATAGTGTCTATTTTACAGAACTATTTTAAAGATTACATAAAGTAATCTCAAGTGAAGTGTTGTAGCACCATATTTTTGGATCCTAGTACAGTAAATTATCAACATAACACAAACTATTAGAGAACTTTGTTTTCTCATGACAGAATCTGAACTCTTACTAATTTTCATTTAATAATTTATGTGTTACAGCTCTAAAGATAAAAGTTTCTCCAAAACAACTTTGCAGTTCTGAGTGGGAAAGGTTTCCTGAGTGAAAGCATTGTAGCTGCGAAGGGAAAGGTATCCTGGCAGTTGGGAGCCAAAGAATACCAAAAAGTCTCACCACACAACAAACTTCACAAAAAGGTTTATTGGTAAAGACACGGGTGAGAACCAGGAGGGAACAGAGTATGGGGAAGGCTTGATAAGGAGAACCCAAAGAAAAACATATAGGCATTCTCCTGAATATTAACCTTCAGCAAGCGATGAAAGGAGACAGAGACGAAGACCCACAATGGAGCACAGGACTGAAATCTCAAGGTCCAAATCAGGAGCAGAAGGAGAGAGAGCACCAGCAAGGAACTCAGGACCGCGAGGGGTGCACCCACACACGGAGACAATGGGGATGTTCTATCGGGAACTTACCAAGGCCAGCTGGCCTGGTTCTGAAAAAGCATGGGATAAATCCGGACTTGCTGAACACAGCGGACAATGAGGACTACTGAGAACACAAGAACAATGGCAATGGGTTTTTGATTCTACTGCACGCACTGGCTTTGTGGGAGCCTAGGCAGTTTGGATGCTCACCTTACTAAACCTGGAAGGAGGTGGGTGGTCCTTGGACTTCCCACAGGACAGGGAACCCTGATTGCTCTTTGGGCAGACGAGGGAGGAGGACTTGATTGGGGGGGAGGGAGGGAAATGGGAGGCGGTGGTGGGGAGGAGGCCGAAATCTTTAATAAATAAATAAATTTAAAAAAAAAGAATACCAAAAAGTCTCACCACACAACAAACTTCACAAAAAGGTTTATTGGTAAAGACACAGGTGAGAACCAGGAGGGAACAGAGTATGGGGAAGGCTTGATATAGTATATCTTGGAGGTGGAGTTTTCCATGGTAGCGATTAGTGTAATTTCAAGGTAATGCCAGGCATTGGTGTGATTTTGAGCTGGATTGATGGGGTTTGCTGAGTTTTTAAACTTAGAAGTGTGCTTGGACATTTTATCATACAATTGATCTCTCTAATTTATCTTTGACATAAATAATTTTATTTTTTCTTCTATTATATGAATATTAATTTATTCAAACACATGCATGATTCTGAGATAAAGGTGATAACAGTGAACAAATTCAAGAAATGTTCTTTATTTAGGAGCAGTAATACTTGTTACAGACAAAGTGATTGATGATAGATATAAAGAAATCTTGAACATTTTGGGGTGGTTTACAAAACAGAACAGATATATGCAAATTCTCTGATATATACAAGTCTATAGAAACATTTTTAGGAAGAAATTAACTATTGGATATACTAAAGTAAAAATTATTTTGTTATATCCAGTTGGGCAGAGTCAATGAGTAGTTGGCTATAGTGTTAAAATGCTAAGCATCATAGCATTTGAGAGGCTGGGAATCTAAATTAAAAAAAATTCATTAGTATTTTTATCACCATTAATAACATTGGCATATGTGAAGTAATGAGGCAGGGAAAATAGCGCAAGCACAATCAAGTGCATATGAACTCACAATGAATAAGTAAAATTGTCCAAAACAACCTGTCAGTGGATGAAAACATGGTAACTAACGATGCACACTCCTAGGCAATCACAACATTCCAACATTGACCTCTAGTTTCAAAAGAACCAAACAAAAACCTTCCTGTGGCAGCTTAATTTCCATAACCCCATAAAGCTCCCCAACCCTTTTACAATAAACAGCTTTTACATTGGAATCTTTCAGAGTCTATGTCATTGCCTCTGCATCTTCTCACCCCCTGCTCCCCAGGAAATGGGGATCACAAAACATGCAGCAGCAACAAGCCAGCAACAACTACAGTGTTGATATGGAAAATGAGAATAAATTGTACTTTGGGACAAGTATGTGAGAAGTTTTAAATTTTGGAGTTTCAGAAAATGTAATAATAAGTTGTGCTAAAACCTGTGATCATGTGTCCCAAAATTGTCCCATAATGGTAAGAATACACACAATTTCTAAGTGCATCTCTGAGTCTGTTTTTAGAAAGAAAGCATATATTTGGTTTGATGAGCTCAGTAATACAGATTTCAATAAGATTTCAAAGTCCAAACTTTCTAGGCAAAAAGTAGAGGAAAGGAACATTTTTCTCTTTCCAGTCAGTCTGCTAAAGGTATCATTTTCTCTTGCCCAAAGATTAATATATACACCAATGACTTCCCTATGTTTTAGACTTTTAAACTTTGACTAGGCTTACATAAGAACACATAGAAGTCACATATAACACAGAAGAATGATTAAGAAATGCTCAAAACTGCTGGTCAAAAAAAATGCCACTTTTAAAGGGATAGAAATGTCTTTGTAAATAATACAGAAAAAAATGGTTGTATACTTGTATATAAAGAGAACTGCATTCCATAAATATATAGTCATTATTTTTTAATTTAAAATAAGTGATTTAAAAGGACAAGTCACTTAAAGAAAGTAAAAAATATAAACAGAAAAAAGGACACATAGAATTAATAAATATTTATGTCAAGTATCCATAATTAATGATGAGCCATTACAAACATTTGTGTTGAGTAGATTTCGATTTTTATGTTTCATCTCTATCCACCAAATCCCACCAAAATCCATGATAACTACAACAAAAAGCAATATTTATTTGGGTCATTGATTTTGTTTTAATCTCAGGAGAGTTTTTCTTTTGATGACCTGTTAATGATTAAAGAAAACTGCCTTTCTATGTGTTAGTGACTCTTAGAGAAGCTTCTTAGCATTTTTTGCAATCACAATCACATTTTGTCATTTGTGGGTTTGAACTCCTCTATATCAAAATCTTAAAATGATATACAATTTACTAAATTATAGTTTTAAAATATAATAACCTGGCATTTAGTTACAATATAAAAATTAACACTGCATTTTTAAAGTAGAAATCTAATAAATAAATAATGAAGTAAAATGTAAGCAAAATATTATAATACATAAAAATGCTCAAATTAAAGAGAAATGCATTTAATTGGAAGTTAAATAAACTTTAATGTGAAAGAAAGGTTGATAAAGAAATCACTTTTAATTATAAAATTTAGAACATATCTTTACAATGATTTCTTTATCCTGGGGTAAAGACATGAATGTCTGTGTTTGTTCTGTTAATATAATAAAAATTTGAGTGTTCATTTACATTACATTTCAAGTAGATTCCATAATGTTTAATTTTGTGTTATTAACTTGCTGCCTTTCTGTCTCTTCCTCCTGAGGAATCCTTGCATTTTTAGAATTCTTGCAAGATAGAAACAAGGCAAGCAAAGTTTAAAGCAGCCATTAGTGGAGATAAGTCATGATCCAATGAGGCAGAGAGTATGATTAGATCCAAAAGAAGGAAACAGCCAACTGCTTATGCATCCAGAAAGATGTCCTTGAGATATATATGGGTTAGCACTATTTGAAGAATCTTGGTAAGGAGAAATGACACGACCCATTGTGAGTTATGGTTGCAGGTAGAAAGATGAAGAAGAAAGGATATTTGGAATAATCAAAGGTCCCTAGATAGATATAATTATTTTAATTTATTTAAAAATGATTTATTATAAGTAATGAGATGCATTATTTATTTCTTAATTTGTGAACTGTTTTAGAACAAATTAATATCTTAAACAAATATTACATATCAGATATTTTTCAAACAGCATGCTAATCAGAAAGTCTTTGCTGTCCTAAAACTTTTCTGAGATTTTTGTCATCTTTTTAAGCAGCACGGAGGAAGGGGTTGGCAAGTTAGCATAGTAGGCATCAGAAACAGATGGATATTATTGAAACATTTACATTCAGGATATGTATACTTAATAAAATATTTTGCCTACTAATCACAAGTATTTATATGCAGAGTTTAAGGACTAAATAAAATTTTTGCCTTTGTTAACAGTGAAACTGTATGATCTCAATCAATGTCTTAATGGGGTTTCCAAAACAAGATACTCTGCATTCCAACACCCAGAAACACTAAGTCTCCCCATCTTCTGGCTTGATAGGTTGGACACTTCCTCTTACTAACACCCAGAGTTGTCTCACTATCGAATTTGGCAGGCAAGCTATTTCATCATTGGTATAAATGAATCTTTTCAGTAAAATGTCTCTTTAAATTATTAGAATGGTTTCTATTCTCATAATGGATTCTTTTGTTCTACTACTTACATGTTTCATCTGAAGGTGTGACCATATAAAAGCAGATAGGTCAGATTGAGATGAGCATGTAAAACATTTGTGCCTAGTTGCTAATAATTATTTTTCATTTAACAAATGTTAGTATGCTTGAAAATTTGCTCCTAGATGATATTTTATTATAATCAGGGAATTAATTTGGGGGAAGGCAGCTAACTTTACTTTGAAATACTACTGACTATTGTTAGTCATAAGAAAGAACCTTAGAGTTACACAAGAACAATTTAGAGTTGATTTGGAAACCCATGCTATCAAAGCAAGGACAGAGTGACAATGGAATAGGACACTGACCTGCTGGTTCTTTTTTTTTTTAATTCATTTACTCTCAATAGGAACAGAATGTCAGGGGAAAATAGGCTTGAAAATAGGACCAAATGACTTAGGCTATAGAGTGAAAAATGAATCAAACAGGGATAAAAGAAATCATTCCAACTGTAATCACTAACTCAGGAGTGGAATGTACCCATCACAATATTCATAGAAACTTAATTTCCAGAACAAGTTAGACATAGGTCATAGCAGCTTTTTTTTCCTTATCAAAGTGGGTTTCTTTGAGGGTATTTTACTCCATTGTAAGTGGTATGACAACAAATCTGATATTTTCCTGGAAGAAATACTTGAACTGCAGAGGATATTTGAAATTCTGTATTCTGTAGGAGCTGTGTGCAGGACTTGTATTAAATGAAAATATGAGAACTCTTGTTCATATATTATTAGCAGTTTCAAGATAGTGATGGCAGAACATCAAATCAAGAATGGATGTTTTTTTAATGTAAATCTCTATAGGACTTTATAAGTTCCTTTCTACAAAGAAGGCCAGATTGTAATAGGAGCATGCTGTTTACGTGCAAAACAAGAATTGGCAAAGTGAGAGGAAGGCCTTTTATTGATCTTCATTTGGGTTTAAGACAAATATATAAACTATGTGTGCTAGAACATATATATATATATGGTTCTTTGTCAGCTAAAAGCATAGATATTCATATATATATATATATATATACACACACACACACATTCACACAGATAGTCACACAGATGATGAAGTATCGCTTTATGATACTTAGTATAATGGATTTTATTTAAAATTAAAGCAAAATAAGAAGGCTTGAATTCATTCTAATTTGAATGTTTACTGATTCTGTTATTGTACTATCAATTACCTGAAATAAACATGTGCTACAGATATTTTATTTCTTGACAGTTGTGTATTTCTAATTTCTGTGTTTTTCATTTGATATACCATCCATGTTTTCTTCCATTCATTCTTAACTGATGAAAAGGCAGAGTTGCATGCATTTCTCCAAAACCTCTCATTTATGATTTCTGACAAAGAAGTAGTTGTTCTTATGAGCAATCATAGAAATCCTGAAAAAATCTTAACTGATAACCCTTTTATAACTTTGTACTCATGAATTGATGCATTACTTCCTTTGAGAAAAGAGTGTTCTTTTATCTTGCATAGTATTATTTGTAGCCAATTGTTTAATGAAGAATTGGTCACACCTATACTAGGTTTTAAATATAGACTTGTATACCAAGTCTGACTATCTTCTTTTTTCTTCATGTTAAGTTTGTTTTTACTGAATGAGTCTCTTTTCCTCACTAGATGAATTTAGGCAATGCTATGTCATAGTTACCTTGCTATTTACCATAGGTAAGACAATGTATCCAAAACACATTGACTCACACAGAGCAATTAAGCAATGATAATGAAGTTCTTTAATTCCCCAAAACCATGGTTCCAAAAACTGTCTTCTTACCGTAACTGACACATACTGGAATGTCTCAGACAGTCATGTTAGAGATTGGGGAAAAATAGAACAGAAGGTGTCCACAGACTATACAAAAGTTGTAGATGATGCAAGGTTTCATGAGAATTAGTGTTTGCTAAAAAAATCTAGGAACCTGAGTCTCAATAATATTTAATATTTTAAATTGTCTGATGATGCCTTAATGGTTATATAAGACTGATTTTCAAGTAATATATCTTGAAATGTATTTTAAGGCAAGAAAAGAAAAATGTGCAATGTCCTTCTATATATGTGTTGTTTTTATTGGTTGATGAATAAAGCTGTTTCAGCCAATGGCTTGGTAAAGTAAAGCCAGATGGAAAATCTGAACAGAGATATAGAAAGAGAGTAGGTGGAGTCAAGGAGATGCCATGTAGCTGGCAAAGGAGAAAGACACCAGTCCAGAAACATACAAGACAGCCCAAGCCTAATGGTGATATCTAGATTAAAAGAAATTGGTTAATTTAAGATACAAGAGCAAGCTAGAAAGACATGTAAGGTATTGACCAATCATGTTGTAATTAATATAGTTTAGTGTGATTATTTGGGGCTGGGCAGCCAGAAACGAGCAGCTTCTGTTTACATAAGAACATTAAATAGACGCTTGAAAAGGATACTATTACTATTCTTAATACAATAATTACAATTCCTTTTTTTTTTGGTTTTTTGAGACAGGGTTTCTCTATAGCTTTGGAGCCTGTCCTGGAACTCCCTTTGTAGTAATTACAATTCTTTAATAAATATTTTCTAATATTTTTGCATCTCTCTCTCTCATTGGAAACATATGCTTATATAGTTAGAGGATATAAGAAGCTGAGTTAGTAATTAGGTTTTGCAGCAATGATAAAGAGATTATAAACCTTAGTGACTGAAAGTACAAATTGTTCACGTGCCTCCATAACCATGTGAATTGATCTGGTATGGGTTATATGACTTTCTGATACATAATACCTAAAGATACAGAATCATTGACCTTTCAAATGAGGAGAAATTGATATATGATATGTACATTGTTTTGTAAGGATTCTGTATGGACATATTTTCTCAATTAAAGTATGTCACTTGATTGAAACCTATCTTTAAGATTAAAGTCAAATGCCAGTCTCTGTGAGCTTGAGACCAGCCTTTTCTATAAATCTAGTTCCACAACAGCTGGGGCTATTATATAGAGAAACTCTGTCTTGAAAAACAAAACAAAATGACAGCAAAAAAACTAAAATGCAAATTGTCCAAAGATCTAGTAGAAGCAAAATTTTGTGATTTTTTTAAACTAAAAAGTGCTTTTCCTCATTTTCCTTTGGAAATGGAAATGTTGATCAATAGAATACCAGTGAGTATCAGAAAATATGGAAAATCACCATTTTTTTTAATTTCTGGTATGGCTAGATTTATGTCAACTTGACACATGCTAGAGATATTTGAAAAGACAGAACACAATTGAGAAAATGTTTTGTAAAATCAGACTGTGGGCATTTCCTTAATTGCTGATTTATGGGGGATGTCCTAACCCATTGTAAGTGGAAATTACTTGTTCGATAGTAGTTGTATCAAAAAGCAAGTTGAGAAAGCTTGAAGATTAAGTATCACTTCTCCATGGCTTCTGAAGCAGCTCCTTCTTCCAGGTCACTGGCCTGTTTGATTTCCAGTCCTGACTGCCTTCTTGATAAACTGTGACATAAAAGAATAAGCAAAATAAATCTGCCTTCCCCAGGTTACTTTTGGGCATGGTTTTCATAATAGCAATGGAAATCCTAAAAGTGTTCTTTTACATGCTTTTTCAATTGCATGAATAATTATTGTCATAACCTAAGTAGAGAAAGTTACAAGTTTCATGAATTATAAGAACTAATTTTTTTCTGCATATATGCTACAATTGAAAACAATTAAAAATAAATTTTGACTCTTCTGGCTAAGAGCATGAAGAGTTCATATTCAAGAAGTAACTAAAATAATCAAATAAGGACAGAGAACAACAGGATATCATAGAATGACTTAGAGAAATAATTATCTAAAAATATAAATATATTTTGATAGGGAATTTAAAAGTCTGCTGTAATAAAAGATAACATATTACAGTAATTAATTTATCATATATCCCTTCTCTTTCTTTTTGTCTATACACATCCTAAGAGAAAATACTATGAAGCATCCACTTAAAAGAGAGAAATATAAAATTTGACTTCAAGACTTTCATCTTTTTTCATAGACAGATAAAAATAGCATAATAAATTATATTGTTATATATTATATTATATAGATATATTATTATATTATAGGTACCTACCTATAGGAATGTGTGAATACCCGAGAAACCAGAAAACCTTAAATTGAGGAGATCTTACTTGAAGAACAAGACCTTTTCCCTGGAGAAAATAAGTGAATGGACATCACTGGAAATAGAGAACAAAATCATAGAGACAAAAATATTTTATGATCAAGGAATATAAATGAATGACTGTAAATTTCATCAAGATTGATGCAATAGCAACACTAATGGGACTAGAAAAGGTAGATGAAATTGCTCAGATCAGAAGAAGAACAAAATCTTGCCTATAGCTGTATTTGTGGCTATGGAAGGTTAACTTTATATTAAGGTAGATGTCCATGGAGAGTTTATTAACAAGGAGTAATACGATGAGATTTATGTCTTGGAAAATATCCCAGGAGAAGTTCTCATATTAGTGAGTTTACCATGGAAGAATAATCATCCTCATCATTTTTTTCTGGAGTTGAAAATTTATTTTTCCTATTTATTCCAAATAAAGCAATTATCTTCATTAAAATATTTGTGCTTTATTGAATCAGCCTAAGACCTTAAAATCAAATCATGAGGCATCTCAGAGAAGAAATTAAGTTTCATACTACACAATAAAGTATTCCATAGTTTCCAGTGGATTTCAAATTTGTAGGAATCGATAAAAACATAAATTTAAAATATAAATTACATACAACCTTCTCTGCTTGTTATCTCCTTCTCTAAGAGAAATATAAACTCTCTCTCTCTCTCTCTCTCTCTCTCTCTCTCTATATATATATATATATATATATATATATATATATATATATATATATATATATATGTAAGGTAGCTGATATGTTCTTCAAATTATACAAACCTGAATCTTGTAAAACATAATATCATATAGTTCAAATGATATTTGATTTTTTTAATTATACCCTATGTTTCTATTATAGCATAGCAACTGTAATCATCCTATATCTGTAGGAAGGCTGAGAATATCATCAACCTTCAGCTGAGTAATAGAAACTAGCATAACTCTCACACATATTAACTTTGTAGAAAGTAAATCCACCTTAGATTACTGAAGCCTTCTTTTGTCAATTAAACCAAGCTAATTTCTACCACAGTAACAAAAAATCAAAAGCTTGCATGGTTTAACATGAAATAAAAAAAATATTAGTACTTATTCTTGCTATCTCTCTATTTCATGTTGGCTGAGAGCTCTTGTCATAGTCATTAATTTTACAGGATTCTGATGGAGCAGTCAGTACTTGAAAAGCTGTTGTACACATTGCCAAAGGGAGAAGATGTCTCAAGCGCCACACCATAGCATTTAAATTCAGCAGAAATGGTTGCAGTTTCACTCATAATTATTGAAACCAATAAGTATATTTTCATCTCCATACAGAGGTCAGAAAGAGTTCATAATAAAAATGACACTATCAAGTAAAAAATTCTTCTGCTTTCCAATTACATAAATGGGGAAGTAGGGGAACTGAGACAGCTTGAAGAGAGAGCACGCAATTGATTATATACTACTGAGTGATGGCCAGATTGAAAACTGAAAAAGTGGTTTCTGATATGAACAATTATTCTTCCTTCAGCTCATGTATACTCTGTGAAGTAATGTATAATGATTACTCTGCTTTTTGTCTGTTTTATGGTTGTTACTTTTAAATTTCTTGTGTCAGATTATACTGCTTTGGCTCTACAATTTATATCCCTTTATTTTTCTGGTTAATTTTCATATTGTATGTAAGAGGGTACACTTAGTAAATTGTTTTAAAAGATAGGATAGATGTAAATGTAGTGGCAGGTTACTGTACATACCCCATGATTATTCATTTCTACAGTTTGAAATGATTGGTTGAGTTTATTTGATCTTATATGCAATAGATTGCTTGCCAATCGCAGAAAATTTCCTTTGCGATGAAACTGAAATGCTCAATATCTCTGAACATAATTCTTTTTCCTATAATCTACATTTTCAGAAGGAAATCATTGACATTACTTTTAGAGCAAATGAGGGCAATGTAAATTTCTCATAGTTTTGTATTTATGGTGTGGGAGGTCCTTCTGTCTATGTGTCACTTTTATTGGTTAATTAATAAACAACTGCTTTGAGCCTATGGCAGGGAAGAACAGAACTATGTGGGAAAAGTTTGGCTGTGTGCTGGGAAAAGAAGGGGGGAGTCAGAGAGATGCCATAGTGCTGCCAGTGTGAACTCTGGCTATGGAGTATTTTAATGGGCTCTGGTGTTTGTGTTCCCACTTGGGTTAGGGAGGAAAGTAGCTGAACCCATGCCCATGTCTCAGTGGTCTCTACATGGGAAGGTGGCAGGATCAGCCCTACTAGGCATGTACAGGCATGAGAACATGGTGAATTCCTACCGCCATACACAGACATATTTCAATGCTTTATATGGCAGATTTACCTATTACTCAGATTTTAAAAAGGGGGGGGTATGTGCTGCATGCTCATTCTCAGAGTTAAAGTACTGAGCAGTTCCTACCTGGTAGCCCCAGAGCTGGCAGTAATGGTACCACCATTTTAAAAGTGGAGAGAAACAGAGTCAGCATCCAGGGCAGCTGCAACCAAGCTGCTTACCATTTTACAAGTGCTCCCAGACAGTAAAGAATTACAGATATGCAATAAAGACAAATTCAGATGGAAAAGAACTCTAAATGGGTCACAGTGTTGGATAAATGTATGTAGCCTTTGGAGAGAGAAGAAAAAGAGTATAGAGAATTATAAAAAGAAATAAATATTTTTTTAAAAAAAATGGAACAATGTCTTTAAAGAAACAGAATACAGACAGTCATAGATTAAAGGAGTAGAGAAAAATAAGTCATGTAAAGACGGAAAATCCACAGAGAGTCTGGATTATGTATATTATTGTGTTATGTTTGATTTTTTTGTCTGTGAAAGAGCTAAATACAGAGAGACATTTCATTGTATGGGCTGCTAAGCTAAACCAACATGTATATTATAGAGGTATCACAAGTTCCAAATTTGGGTCTAAGTATATGCTGCTTTGGAAAAAAGATTCTTCTCTTGTTTTCACAGAGGATGAGAACTTATGGATTGCTTCCAGACTGGTATGGTTTTATGGAACAAGACCCCCCCACTAAAGGTTACTGAGAATACCTTCAAAAATTACTTTGCCCAACTGCTGACTGAGGTGAACCTAGCACACAGTATACACCGTAAAATACCTGATTTACAATGCTCCAAACATCAGGAAGTAGTATGGACAGAACTATGCTCTATTGCCAAATATTGTTTATAAATATTTCTTTACATTTATAGGGGATATGCTATAGAGATTTGCATTGGTATAGATGTTCATTTATTATACACATTTAAGGTCAATTTTGATATACTGTGTGTGTATATATTTCTGTTCTTGATTAAGGTATTGTGATTGTGTAGCTCATTTAAAAATGTAATGTATAATTTAAAAATATAGGTTAATAGAGAGTCATCTATAATAGTCAAGCTTGTACTCATGCTAGTTAGATTTTGTAAATGTATAGAGATATATTTCAGTTAGATAGGCATTTTTCAAATCTTTGAGAGATCTTCAGAATATGGCATTTAAAATGCTTAAGAACTTAAGACTTTTCATGACAGTGAGCTATGTCTCCTCCTGGCAGCACCAAGTTACTTCAAGAGGAAAATGGGCATTGAAGAGGCTCCTTATGGAGTTTGCTAGCCATTTGGGCAAGAAACTGCCCTTGCCTAGACTGCTTAACTGAACATCCAAAAGACCCACAGAGAAATGACTGCTGAACTTGCTTAAACATGAAGCAGTCCTTTGGAGTTCCTGCTTCATGAAAAACTCTGCCAGACATTCTGCAGGACACAGAAGAAAGTGACTGACAAACTGCCAATATAGGCAGAAATGTCTTTGAAATTTCCTGCTTTGTGAAAATGTCTGCTGGATACTATGGGCCTGTGGGTTGAAGATGGAAGTCCCAATGATACACAAGAACTTTATATGATGGTCCAGGCACTGAGATGTCTCTGTCAATTCTAGGGTTTTGGAAGTTGCTTACAGTGTACTTCCTGTTTACTTAGGTAATATTATATCCTTCTGGAGTCTTTGATGGAGATGAAGAATTTATAGTTATATTTATAGTATTCCTTAGTTATGATAAAAGATAAAGTAGATATAAATATTGTAACTGTAATTCTTGTTTGGTACCTGTTTTGTTATATGTAATTTTACTACTAAAGTTAAAGTCTTCCTTTTTGTTTAAACAGAAAAGGGGAATTGGTGTGGGACATCCTTCTGTCTATGTGTTGATTTTATTGGTTAATGAATAAAGAATTGCTTTGAGCCTATGGCAGGGAAGAACAGAATTAGGTGGGGAAAGCTCAGCTGTATACTGGGAAAAGAAGGGTGGAATCATAGAGACACCATGGATCTGCTGCTGAAGATAGACATGCTGAAACTTTGCTGGTAGGCCACGACCTCATGGTGATATACAGATTAATAGAAAAGGGTTAAACTTATATATAAATTAGCCAATAAGAAGCTGGAGCTAATGGGACAAGCAGTGATTTAATTATTACAGTTTATGTGTGATTATTTCGGTTCTGGGTAGCCCAGACAAACAAGAGCTCAACCAATATGTTTATCCAATATTGCAATGTGATTTCAGTTGATGTAATAATTACTTTAAAAGCAATCTCTTATCTAATATATCCTATACTATAAAATGGTCATAATTTCACTCTATATAAGTAAAATATAAGATTCAAGTAGATAAAAAACATTAAGAGTACTAAGTCAATTATTTTTCCTTTTTATTTATTTATTTTTTAAAAATTATCTTTTGTCACTTTACATATGAGCTCCAGTTCCCACTCCCTCCCCTCCTCCAGATCCCTCCACTTTTCTCACAACCCACCTCCATCTACTCCTCAGAGAGGATAAGGCTTCCCATGGGACGTCAAGAAATCTAGCACATTGCCTTAAGAGAGGACCAACGCCCTTCCTATCATATCTAGGCTGAGCAAGTATCCCTCCAAAGAAAACGAGTTCCAAAAAGCCAGTACAAGCAGTAAGGATAATTCCTGGTCTCACTACAGTGGCCCAACAATCTGCCTCACCTTTACAGCTGTCACCCACATTGACAGGGTCTAGTTTGGTCCTATGCTGGTTCCCTTGCTGTCAGACCAGAGTTGTTTGGCTCCCATTAAGCTGTTTTAGTGGGTTTTCCCCATCATGGTCTTGACCTCTTTGTTCTCGTATTCTCATTCCTCCTACTCTTTGGACTTTGGGAGGTCAACCCAGGACTCTGCTGTGGAACTCTGCCTCTGATTCTATCGACCACAGAGAAGCTAAATAACAAGGAGAACTCTAAGAGAAATATATATATAGATCCCCCTGGGAAGGAGAAATAGACAAGATTTGCTTAATATTATATTTGAACAGGCAGTAGAAACAAACAGTACACAGCAAATTTGAGATTGACCACTACAAATATGCAACCTGAAGAACATAAAGAAAATATAATACAGCCAGCAAGAAATTTGAGACACCTTTAAATGCAATAGTTAATAAAGAATAATAGTATCATATACAGAAACGTTATTGGATGAATTAAAAGACAATAAAATCATATCTAATAAATTAAACTCAAAAATTCCAACTATGATAAACAGATCCATACACAGACAGACATATCGGAAACAGAAAGATTAATGTCAAAAATTGAGATTAGATATAATAATAGATAATGAATCATAAAGTAGAAGGAATCCTAATCACAATATGAAATATATTGTTATCCACAGAAGAATCCAGATGGATGGTGTGGTGCTCAGAATAGTAAAAGAAAAGTTATTTATCAACTAGAAATCATAAAAAAATCCATAGTGAAGGTATAATAAAAACATTCTAATGTTAATAAAACAAATGTAAATAAGTTTGCTTGCATGGAAAATTTTTGCTAAAAGGCAAAAAACAGATTTTGCATGAAATCAGTTTATAAAAATATACAATACTAGAAAATATTAAAATGTTATGATGTTGGGCTGACAAGATGGCTCAACAAGGAAAAAAAACATATTGTTGTAAGAGATCACTTATTCATTTTCTGACCATCCAGACTCCAGAAATAATTACACAGAAACTAAATATTCTTATCTGGTTGATAACTCGAACCCAAATGAATGTGGGGAAAAAAAACACCTCTATAATGTGATCCTCTGACCTCCATATACATTAGGTAGCATATGCTACCCTCATCATAATTCCAACTTTTTAATTTTTCCTTTCTTCTATACATAAAATTGTATGAATATAGTCTTGTATTGCTATCCACATATATGCATATTTTGGAATAATAGATGCAATATAATTTATGATAATACAAAGGAACTGAATAACAGCAAAGAAAATTATTTCAGATAGTGAGATGAATTCACAGAAATTATTGAAGAGAAATAATTATATCCCTTTGGTCTCTTTCAGTTGTCTTATACCTCTAGCAAAGGCTCCAAGTACTGTATTGAAGAGGTATGGAGAAAGTGGTCAACCTTGTCTT
The DNA here is from genome assembly GCF_000317375.1 of Microtus ochrogaster. NCBI lineage: Eukaryota > Metazoa > Chordata > Mammalia > Rodentia > Cricetidae > Microtus > Microtus ochrogaster. Next base: position 19,327,189 of record NC_022026.1, read on the forward strand.
GTTCCTGATTTTAGCAGAATTGCTTTGTTTTTTTCTCATTCAAGTTGATGTCGGTTTGGGTTTGATGCAAACTGCCTTTATTTATGATTCCTTCTACTTTATGATTCATTATCTATTATTATATCTAATCTCAATTTTTGACATTAATCTTTCTGTTTCCAATGTGTCTGTCTATGTATGGAGCTATCTGTTTATCATAGTTGGAATTTTTGAGTTTGATTTATTAGGTATGATTTTATTGTCTTTTAATTCATCCTATAACCTTGTTGCAGTATGGCCCATGTATATCTAAAGTTTCCAGGATTTTTATCATGTAAGGGTATTGGATTTGATCAAAAGCCCTTCTGCATCTAATGAGATAATTATGTGGTTTCTATAATTCAGTTTGTTTATATGGTAGATTACATTTGTTTTTTTGTATGTTGAAACATCCTTGCATTTTTTAGATGAAGCTCACTTGATCATGGTAGATATTATTTTAGTATTCTTTTGGATTTGATTTGCAAGTATTTTATTGAGAATTTTTGCATGATCACAAGTGAAATCAGTCTGTAATTCTTTTTGTTGGGTCTTAATATGGTTTGGGTATGAGGATAATTGGCCTCATTAAACAAATTAAGCAATGTTCCCTCTCTATTTTTTGGAGTAATTTGAGTATTAGCATTAAATTATCTTTGAAAATCTGGTCGAATTCTGCAATGAAACTATCTGGCTTTGGACTATTTTTGGGTGGGAGATTTTAATTATACTTTCTATCACTAGAAGATATTTTTTTTTTCAAATGCTTATCTGATCTTGATTTAACATTGATCTGGGGTATATATCAAGAAAATCATCCATTTCTTTTAGATTTTCCACTTTGGGCAAGTATAAGATTTTGAAGTATATCCTTAGAATTCTCTGAATTTTCTCAGTATTTATAGTTATGCCCTCTGTTTTTCTCTAATTTTGTTAATTTGTATATTCTCTCTTGGACTTTTAGATAATTTGGATAAGGGTTTGTCAATCTTACTGATTTTCTCAAAGAACCAACTTCGTTTCATTGGTTCTTTATGTTGTTTTTGCAGGTTTGGTTTCTAATTTCTTGATTTCCCAAGTTTGATCAGCTCTTGCTGTCTACTCCTTTTGGTCTAATTTCTTCTTTTTTTCCAGTGTTTTAAGGTATGATATAAAATTATTAGTATAAAATATCTCCAGTTTTTTAATGTAATTAGTTCTGTGAACTTGCCTCTTAGAACCAAATTCCTTATGTACAATAATCTGAATATATTGTGTATTCTTTTTCATTCAATTCTAGAAATTCTAGAATTATTTTCTTAATTTCTGTACATCCATTTTTCTTCAGTACTGAGTTGCTAAGTTTTCATAAATTTGTATATTTTCTGATTTTTCTCTTGTTGACGACCAGGTTTAATCTGTAGTGGTCTGATAGAATGAAGTGTTTTATTTTAATTTCTTGTATTAGCTGAAGCTTGCTTTGTGTAAGAGTATGTAGTCAATTTTGGAGTAATTTTCATGAGGTGCTGCACATTTGCTTGGAATATATTTGTTCATTCTTTTACTATGAGATGATGTCAGTCATTGATTTAAAGGCATTTTGCATGGATGCAGAAGGATGGACCCTGTATCTACATCTATTCTGTTGGAGTTTTTTTTTAATTTGGAATGTCATTTACATGAAGAGATAAAAATGAGTAATGTTTGTTGATTACCGATATTTTGTTATGGGGTGATGACGGTGGCAGTGGTGGTTTGTGTGTGTGTGTGTGTGTGTGTGTGTGTGTGTTCCTTTGAATTTCATTGGTCTGAGATTACTCATTTCTTATCTTTTGTTGGGTGTGGTTACCCACTTTAGGTTGGAGATCACCTTCTGGTTTCTTCTACAGAGCTGGATTTATAAATAAACATTGCTTAAATTTGTTTTTTTCATGGAACACCTTATTTTATCCATCAATTGTGATTGATTTTTTTTTCTGGAAATAATAGTATGACCTGACATCTGTGGTCTATTACAGTTTGTAGAACATTGACCTAGGCCCTTCTGACTTTTTGGGAAAAAAAAATGGGTGTTAGTCTAATAGATAGACTTTTATATGTTACTTGATCTTTTTTACCTTGAAACTTGTAAGATTATTTTTTTTTCTGTATATTTATGGTCTTGATTATTATGTGCTTAGGGTAATTTTTTTATGGTCTAGTCTGTTTGATGTTCTGTATGTTTCTTGTACTTTGACAGGTGTCTCATTTTTTTAAGTTAGGTAAATTTTCTTCTGTGATTTAGTTGAAAATATTTCTGTGACTATGGTTTGGGTTTCTTCTCCTTTCTTTATTCCAATTATTTCTATATGGGATTTTTACACCATATCCCGGATTTCTTGGATCTTTTCAGTCAGAATTATTTCAGATTTAACATTGTCTTACACCAAGGTATTCTTTTCTTTTATTGTGTCTTCAATACCTGAGATTTTTTCATCTCTTTTACTATATTTCTAAGTTTTGCTTTGAGGTTTTTACACCAGTTCCTTTTTCATTTATTATTATCATTATTTTATTTCAAGAGTTCCTTTAGTTTGGGATTTCCTTATTGATTTTATTGCTTCTTTATGGTCTTGAACTGTTTATTTTCTACAATTATTTGTTTGTGGTTTTATAGATGCCTTTAAAGGATTTTATTTTAAGGATATGTATCATATTCATAAAGTCTATATTAAATCTTTGCCTTCTACTTCAGCTATGCTGCAATACTCAGAGCCAACTGTGGTAGGGTTGATGCCCTATAGTGAATGTGTTTTGTCCTGGCTGTTATTCTTTTTTGCTGGAGTCTAGGCATCTAAGTTTGTAAGATTATACATGCTGATGTCTGGTCATCTCTTTGTTGAGTGGGTACTTTGTTCTTTGGATTCTATTAGCTCTTCTGGTTATTAGATGAGTGTGGTGGTTGTGTGTTGCCTAGTGGGAATTTTATCCTGGGATCCTTTTATATGTGGCCACTGGGAGTTCTGTATAAAAATATGCTCTGACATATTGGGAGATAACACTCAAGAATAAAATTGGGTTCACATGTACTTTCCACTTTCTCTTCTATAAGGTTCAATGTGGCTGACTTTACATAGGCACAAGAGACCACTTCCTAAATATAACCCTAGGAGCATAGACACTGAGAGAAACAATTAATAAATGGGACCTCCTGAAACTGAAAAGCAAAGGACACAGTCAATAAGACAAAATGACAGCCTACAGAATTGGAAAAGACCTTCACTAACCCCACATCAGATAGAGGTCTGATCTCCAAATTATACAAAGAACTCATTGATCATCAAAAGAACAAATAACCCAATGAAAAATGGATTACAGACCTAAACAGAGAGCTCTCAACAGAAGAATCTAAAATGGCTGAAAGACACTTAAGGAAAAGTTCAACATTCTTAGTCATCAGAGAAATGCAAATCAAAACAACACTGAGATTCCATCTTACACCTGTAAGAATGGCCAAGATCAAAAACACTAGTGACAATGTATGCTGAAGATGTTTTGGGGTGAAGGGAATACTTCTGCATTGCTGGTGGGAATGCAGGTTGGTACAGCCCATTTGGGTGTTAGTGTAGCAATTTCTCAGAAAATTAGGAAACAACCTTCCTCAAGACCCAGTAATACCACTTTTGCGTATATACCTAAAGAATGCTCAATTGTGCCACAAGGACATGTGCTCAACTATGTTCATAGCCAGAAACTATGTCATAGCCAGAAACTGGAAACAACCTAAATGCCCCTCAACCAAAATGTGGCACATTTATACAATGGAGTACTACACAGCAGAAAAAAATGACATCTTGAATTTTGCAGGAAAAATGGTGAAGCTAGAAATCATTATTTTGAGTGAGGTAATCCAGATCCAGAAAAACAATTATCACATGTACTCACTCATAAGTGATTTTTAAACATAAAACAAAGAAAACCAGTCCTTGAATCACAGTCTCAGAGAACCTAGACAACAATGAGGACCCTAAGAGAAATATAAATAGATCTAATCTACATGAGGAGTAGGAAAAGACAATATCTCCTGAGTAAACTGGGGGCATGGGGACCTTGGAAGAGGCTAGAAAGGGAGGGGAGAGGTTGGGTGAGGAGCAAAGATAAATGTAGAGCTCAATAAAAATTTTAAAAAAGAATAAAATTGGGCTTGGATGGGTTGACAGTGCTCATAGAAAGGAGGAAACTGGGGTGTTCCTCCAGGATCTGCTTACTCTCCTGAGAATGGGGCAGAAGACTACCACAAAAGGCAATCTTCCACAAAGTTGGTGATGAGGCTGGGATATTGGATATGGAGGAGAGGATGAAAATTGGAGATCTAAAGCTTACCTCCTGCTTTGATGGCCTACCTGCTTTTCTTTTAGGCTTGAATGGAGAGTTTCCAGAGAAAGTCTACTGGATTTGGGGGCTGTCATGACAGCATAAGTGAGGGCAATGTTAGAGGAAATCTGTGTGATCTGCTGTAGTTGGGGACAGAAAGGGAGTAGAGGCCACAGCAGGGGTATGCTACAGAGAAGGGAATGAGCCTGAGAGATTTGATTAGAAGGAGAGGAGGGAATGATGATCATCTGCAGTTAGACTACCTGCTTTGCTATTCTGAGTTGTCTGTGAGATACCAGGAAATCCCTGCTGGAGTTGGGAACTGGCATAAGGTCAGGGGAAGAAAGTGTGAAGTGGAAGATCTGTTTAACTGAAGATGAGGGTCAGAGCAGTAGGTGAGGCTGCAACAGGTATTCTGCTCTAAATCTGGGGGTGCAAAAAGTGGGATTGGGTTTGGAAGAGAAGAGGGAGAGATGAAAATCAGTTAGTATAGTTTATTCCCTGACCTTCAATGTTATGTTATTCCCAGAGAATTTCTACTAGTGTTGGAGCCTGAGATAATAGGATGCGTGTGTGGGGAAGAAAAATTAGAGGAGAAAATCTCTAAGATCTATTGCAGATGGGGGTCAAAGATAAAGGACAATACCATAGTAAGCATTCTGCTACAGAGCTGAGGGTGAGACTAGGGATTTGGACATGAAGGAATGGAAGGAGAGGTGAGGATCTGCAATTAACTTGTTTGCCCTGAGTGGCTTGTGGATTCCCAGGGAATTCTTTCTGTAACTGAGTTCTGAGATAAAGTAGTAAATGGGGAATGATGACATGGAATTCCCCTCTGTATGCTGTGGATACCGTTAGTTAGTACAGTAACTGTCTTAGGGGGTGTGCAGGGCAGAATAGAGTTCGGTGAAGATAACTAAATAAATTCTTGGAGAAAGAAGACAGAGTCATGAAATGCTAGTTAGCCTTGCCAGAGACAGATGTTGGAGACAGAACTTTACCCAGTAAACCACAGCCTCATAGTGATACACAGATTAATGGAGATGGGTTAATTTGAGATATGAGTTAGCCAGAAATACACTTAAGCTATTGGCCAAACAGTATTACAAATGATATGGTTTCTTTGTGATTATTTCAGGGCTGAGCAGCCTGAACAACAAACAAATGGCCTCCTACAACAGGATGGAAGTTTGGAAAGGAAAATCTGTGTAGTTCCTTAGATAGAGGGTGGAGGGAAGCTATAGCAGATGGCTTGCTGCAGAGCTGGGGAAGAGACTGGGGAATGGAGTGAACGGAGCAGAACGCTGGGAGGAAGAGGAAGTGAGCTCAGAGACTCGACAGCTCTGCTCTCGGGGGCAGACTCCTCAGAGAGACACGATGCTCCACTCTTGAGGGCAGAGGTGAGAGCTCTGCTCTCTGAGGCACACGTGATGAAGCTCCGACCCAGGATGGACATAGGCTGGAATCTCCCTGGTAAGCCACCTTGTGGGCTACAGCAGATGATTAGAAATGGGCTAAATTAATATGTGAGAATTAGCCTAGAAGAGGCTATATAGATGGGCCAAGCAGTGCTTAAAAGAATACAGTGTCCGTGTAATTATTTCGGGTAAAGCTAGCTGGAGGCAGCCGGGGTGCTGGGGACGCAGCCCCGCCACTCCTATTACTACAGAATGGGATTTGGAGGAATGTAGGTAGAAGAAAAGATCTGCCGTTATCCTTCTGTTTTCCCCGGACAGATTGCAATAGCCAATATTTTTTTATTAATAATATAGTCAAATAGATATTTTGTACTCCCATTATTTTTCTTTTCTTTTTTTCAATATAGGGTTTCTCTGTGTGTCCTATATAGAATTTCTCTGTGTATCCTTGACTGATGGCTATTCTGGACCTCACTCTGTAGAACAGGCTGGCCTTGCACTCAGAGGTCTGCCTGCCTCTTCCTCCCCAGTGCTGGGATTAAAGGCAAGTGCCACCACTGTCTAGTTGTGTTTTTGACTTTTCAAGAAAGGGTCTTGCTATATAGCTCTTGGTGTCTTGGAATTCACTATGTAGACCAGGTTGGCCTCAAACTCACAGAGATCTGCCTTCATCTGCCTGCCAAATTCTGGGATTAAATATTATATCAGCCTTGTACTCACCTAATTATTTTAACATTATTCGCAATAGCCAAGCTATAGTATTAGCTAAAGTACCTATCAATAAGTTACTAGATAATGAAAATGTGTCATATATACACCATGATACACAATCTTACATAATCAAAAAAGTACTGAAATATTTCACCTGTTGGGAAATACAAGGAATTAGACATCATTCTGCAAAGCAAAATAAAGGAGATGTTCACTTGTGGAAAGAATATGTCGGTATCATAGGAGAATATAATAGCATAATTGAAATATATAAAAGGGTGGAATAGAATAAATAAAATGAAAAGCACAAAACACAATTTTATAGGAGTGCTATTCATTTGGAAATAGAGAGACTATTTATAAAGGTGATATAATTATGTTTGTTAAAAAATACATGTGTATCTGTTTAAGGGGGTATCAAGAATTTATTAAGATAAGGAAGGTGGGAAATACACTCAGAAATATACGATATAGTAAATCCAGTTGCAGAGTCCATGAAAAGCCTGGAAGTGATCACAAGCAGCTTCAAGCCATCTGACCCAGTCTTCATAACCCAAGAGAGCATGACTTCTTCCCTCCTTCCTTATAAGAGGTCACATGGGCAGACAAGAAGCATTGTCCAGATATCTCAAGGTCACAACAGAACAAATACATGTGGTGTTCAGATAAACAGAAAAGTTTAGAAATTCCTATTACACAGAAAATGATCAACATTTGTGGAGATTCAAATATTTATTGGCCGGATTTGGTCACTATACATTGTATTTAAGTATGGATCCATCATATTCTACTCCATGCACGTCAACAAATATGTGTCAATGCAAATTAAGAATAAATACATATTGAAGCTTCATTTTTAAGAATATGGATATCAAACATGTTATTGTTTCTTTCAAGAATTATCTTTACATTTCAGAGGTGTTCTATGTTTTCTCATTGTAGCTCATGGCATGTCTAGGTTTTAAAATATTAACAATACCCCAGTGTTGTATAACAGTTCTCTCCAAGACAAAACCTCATTAAATTCCCTCATTAAAATTCAAGATGGCTACAAGGAGGAGAAACAACAGGATGTTGGAAAGCAGCTATTCTCACCTTGTGTGTCATGACCAACACAGGGGTTGCATATTACATATCTTACTTATCAAATATTTGCATTACAATTCATAGCAGTAGCAGTAGTGAAATTACACTTATGAAGTAAAAAAGAAATTTTTTATGACTGGAAGTCAGCACAAGAAGATGACCTTTATGTAAGGATTATAGCATTAGGAAGTCTGAGAACCATGGTGAAGGCAAAATGAACCCTTTCATACTTCAGGGAAACTCATTAACCTCAGGAAATCCCTAAACTTGACCATTTTTACCCTGACCTTTAATATTCACACACACACACACACTATATATATATATATATATACTGGGGTCAATAGCAACAGAGACAGTAGAACTGGAAAAACGGATAGAACTGGAAGCTGAGTGCATTCACATCTAAAATCACTAGCAAGAAGCTAGATAACAATGAGAACACTAAGAGAGACATACATAGATCTAATCTACAAGGGAAGTAGAAAGAGACAAGATCTCCTGAGTAAATTAGGAGTATGTGGAACATGGAGAGGGTTGAAGGGGAGAGGAGGGGAGAAGAAGGGAAGGGAGCAGAGAAAAATGTAGAGCTCAATAAAAGTCAATTTTTAAAAAGCTGAGAGTGCAAGCACCTCAGCGCTTCAAAACCTCAAAGATGGCCTCCAGTAACATGCTTGCTTCAGTCAGGCCACACCTCCCAATCCTGCTCAAATGGCCACAAACATGGGCTCAAGTATTTTAATATGTGAGAATTTGGTTGAGCATCACATTCAAATTACTACAACAGTGGAGTCACCTGTAAGAATCAGAGGTCATTCAAGCTGCCTGGAAAAAGTTAATACTAGCTGAACTGCCTGAACAAACAAACAAACAAACAAACAAACAAACAAATAAATCAGCTAAGCTGCTTAAAAGAGGTTTAGACTGACTGAGTCACTTGGAAAGGACATTGTCTAATCTGTTGAACTGTCTGCAGGTGTGCTCAGGGTTTCAAGCCTTTGTGAGCTCTCACTCATGCTGAGGTGGGCTTTGGTGATGCAGCTCTCTTTCAGTCATTTCTGTTCCTGTGTGTGATCCCTTATCCATATTTTTATTAATAACCCCTATAAAACCCATTTGTTTATCAAGTTCGACTTCAGTTTTATCTTGGTAGTAGTGTATTATTGGGTGGAGTATACACCAGTTTGGATTCCCCCAGGAATGACATTACACTGTACTTATGTTGCAAGGAGGAGGCTGCTTGGTCATTCCCATCTGCCAAGACATGAAATAATCACACAGAAATTCTATTAATTAAATCACTGCTTGGCTCATTAGCTCTAGCTTCTTAATGGCTCTTATATCTTAATTTAACCCATTACTATTAATATGTATATCACCATTAGGTCATGGCCTACCAGCAAAGTTCTGGCATGTCTCACTCTGGTGGCCGCTCCATAGTCTCTGAGTCTGCCCTTATTTCTCCCAGCATTCAGTCCAGTCCTCCTTACCTACTTAAGTTCTGCCCTATCAACAGGCCAAGGCAGTTTCTTTATTCATTAATGGTAATCACAGCACACAGAGGGGACCCCCCACATCAACTTTTCTTTTCTGTTTAAATAAAAAAAAAGGTTTTAACTTTAAAATAGTAAAATTACATATAACAAAAAAGGTATCAAGCAATAATTACAGTTACAAAATTTCTATTTAATTTATTTTTTATCATAACAAAGGAAAACTGTAACAATGACTATTCTTCAACTCCATCAAAGACTCCATAATGGTATAATGTTGCCTAAGTAAATAGGAAGTGCATTGTAGGCAACTTCCAAAGCTCTAGAATTGACAGAGACATCTTGCTGCTTAGAAGTCACCCAAAGTTCTCTGTACCACTGAGGCATCCATCTTCAGCCTACAGGCTCATAGTATTCAGAAGACTTTTCCACGAAGCTGCCTTTATTGGAAGGTTGCCAGTCATTTTCTTCTGTATTCTGCAGAATGTCACACAGATATTTTTTTGAAGCAGGAACCCTGAAGGGCTATCTCACCTTTACACAAATTTAGCAGTCATTTCTCTGAGGGTCCTGCATGTCCAGTGAAGCAGTCCAAGCAAGAACAGTTTCTGGACCAACTGGTTAACAGACTCCATAAGGAGCCTCTTCAATGCCCATCATCCTTTTGAAGTAGCTTAGTGCTGCCAGGAGCAGATGTGTCTCACCATCATGAACAGTCAAATGTTCTTAAATATTTTAAATGCCGTATTCTGAAGGTCTCTGAAAAATTTGAAGAATACCTTTCTATCTGAAATACATCTCTGTACATCTAGAAAATCTAACTAACATGACTACAATCTTGACTATTAAGCTATATTTTTTAATTATACATTACTTTTTTAATGAGCTTCACAAACACAATATATTAATCAAGCACAAAATTATACATAAAATGAAACTGGTCTTAAATTTGTATGAATAAACCAAGATCCATACCAATGCAAATTACTTATCTCCAAAGCATATCCTCATTTCTTAGATTAAATTATTTTATTTATTTATTTATTAAAAATTTACACCTCCTCCCATCCTCCCCTTTCTCTCCCCTCCCCCTATCTACCTCCCCATCACTCTCCAAACCTGAGAGGAGTCAGGGTGCCCTACCCTGTGGGAAGTCCAAGACACCCCCCCTTCATCCAGGTCTAGAAAGGTATGCATCCAAACAGACTAGGCTCCTAAAAAGACAGTATATGCAGTAGAATCAAAACCTGGGGTCATTATCATTGGTTTCTCAGTCCACCCTCATTGTCAGCCACATTCAGAGAGGCCGGTTTGATCACATGTTCTTTCAGTTCCAGTCCAGCTGGCCTTGGTGAGCCAAGATCAGTCCCTCTGTCTCCATGGGTGGACACACCCCTCGCGGTCCTGATTTCCTTGATCATGTTCTTCCTCCTTCTGCTCTTCTGGACCTTGATAGCTTAGTCCAATGCTCCAATGGGAGTCTCTGTCTCTATCTCCATCCATTTTCAGATGAAGGTTATATGGTGATATGCAAGAAATTCATCAGTGTGGCTATGGGAGAAGGCCAGTTCAAGAACCCTCTCCTCTGCTGCCCAAGGACCTAGCTGGGGAAATCCCCTTGGACACCTGGGAACCACTCTAGAGCCAAGTCTCTTGTCCACCCTAAAATGACTCCCTTAGTTAAGATATATTCTTCCCTGCTCTAATTTCGACCCTTCCTCCATCTCAACCATCCCATTCACCCAAGCTCTCCCCAATCATCCCCTTCTCCCTTCTTTCTCCCCATCTCCTCTTCCCCCCAACTTATCCCACCACCGTGCTCCCAATTTTTGCCTGACGATCTTGTCTCCTTCCAATATCCAGGTGGATAAATATATATTTTTATTTGGGTTCACCTTTTTAGTTAGCTTCTCTAGAATAAAGAATTATAGGCTCAATGTCCTTTGTTTATTGTTAGAATCCACTGATGATTGAGTACATACCATATTCATCTTTTGGGGTCTGGGTTATCTCACTCAGTAAAATGTTTTCTATTTCCATCCTTTTGCATGCAAAATTCAAGATGTCATTGTTTTTTTTACTGTTGAGTAGAACTCTAAAGTATATATGTGCCACTCCTTCTTTATCCATTCTTCTATTGAGGGGCACTTAGGTTGTTTCCAGGTTCAGGCTATTAGAAATGGTGGTGCTATAAACATAGTTGAACAAATGCTTTTGTAGTATGATTGGGCATCTCCTGGGTATATTCCCAAGAGTGGAATTGCTGGATCCTGGAGTAGGTTGACTCCCAGTTTCCTGAGAAATCGCCACAGTGATTTCCAAAGTTGTTGCAAAGTTTGCATTCCCACCAACAATGGATGAGTATTCTCCTTACTCCACATCCTCTCAACCATAGGTTATTATTGGTGTTTTTGATTTTAGCCATTCTGACAGGTGTAAGATGGTATCTCAAAGTTGTTTTGATTTGCATTTCCTGATCACTAAGGAGGTAGAGCATGACCTTAAGTGTCTTTTGGCCATTTGAACTTCTTCTGCTGAGAATTTTCTGTTCAGTTCAGTACCCCATTTTTTAATTGGGTTAATTAGAGTTTTAATGTCTAGTTTCTTGAGGTCTTTATATATTTTGGAGATCAGACCTTTGTCTGATGCAGGGTTGGTAAAGATCTTCTCCCATTCGTTAGGTTGCCTTTTTGTCTTAATGACAGTGCATTATAGAAGCTTCTCAGTTTAAGAAGGTCTCATTTGTTCATTGTTTCTCTTATTGTCTATGCTACTGGGGTTTTACATAGGAAGTGGTCTCCTGTCCCCATGTGTTGCAGACTACTTCCCACTTTCTCTTCTATGAGGTTCAGTGTAGTCATACTTATATTGAGGTCTTTAATCCATTTGGACTTGTGTTTTGTGCATGCTGATAGATATGGATCTATATTCATTCTTCTACAGGCTGACATCCAGTTACGCCAGCGCCATTTGTTAAAGATGCTTTCTTTCTTCCATTGCATAGTTTTAGCTCCTTTGTCAAAAATCAGGTGTTCATAAGTTGGTGGATTAATATCTGGGTCTTCGATTTGATTCCAGTGGGCAACATCTCTGTTTTTGTGCCAATACCAAGCTGCTTTCATTACTGTAGCTCTTTAATAGAGTTTGAAGTCAAGTATGGAAATGTCTCCTGAACTACTTTTATTGTATAGGATTGTTTTTGTTATCCTGTTTTTTTTTTATTTTTCCATATAAAGTTGACTGTTGTTCTTTCAAAGTCTGTGAAGAATTTTGTTTGGATTTTGATGGGTATTGCATTGAATCTACAGATTGTTTTTGGTAGAATTGCCATTTTTACTAGGTTGATCCCCCAAATCCAAGAGCATGGGAGATCCTTCCATTTTCTGGTATCCTCTTCAATTTCTTTCTTCAAAGACTTAAAGTTCTTGTCAAATAAATCTTTCACTTCCTTGGTTAGAGTTACCCCAAGATACTTCATGCTATTTGTGGCCATTGTGAAAGGAGATGTTTCTCTGATTTCCCTCTCTGATTCTTTGTTCTTTGTTTGAAGGAGGGAAACTGATTTTTTGGAGTTGATCTTGAATCCTGCCTCATTACTAAGGGTGTTTATTAGCTGTAGGAGTTATTTGGTAGAGTTTTTGGGGTCGCTTATGTACACTATCATATTATCTGCAAATAACAAAAGTTTGACTTCTTCCTTTCCAATTTGAATCCCTTTGATCCCCTTATGTTATCTTATTGCTATTGCTAGAACTTCAAGCACTATATTGAAAAGGTATGGAGAGAGTGGACAGCATTGTTGTGTTCCTGATTTTAGTAGAATTGCATTGAGTTTCTCGCCATTTAATTTGATGTTAGCTGTCGGCTTCCTATATATTGCTTTTATTATACTTAGCAATGAACCGTGTATTCCTAATCTCTCCAAGACCTTTATCATAAAGGAGTGTTGAATTTTGTCAAATGCTTTTTTAGCATCTAATGAAATGATCCTATGTTTTTTTTTCAGTTTATTTATATGATGGATTACATTGATAGATTTTTTTTTATGTTGAACCAGCCCTGCATCTCTGGGATGAAGCTTACTTGGTCATAATGGATAATTTTTTGGATGTGTTCTTGGATTCTGTTTGCCAATATGTTATTGAGAATTTTTGAGTTGTTGCTCATGAGTGAGATTGGTTTGTAATTCTCTTTCTTGGTTTAGTCTTTCTGTGATTTTGGTATCAGAGTTACTGTAGCTTCATAAAAGGAGTTTGGCCATGACGCTTCTGTTTCTATTTTGTGAAACACATTAAGGAGTAAAGATATTAGCTTTTCTTGGAAGTTCTGGTAGAATTCTGCATTGAAACCATCTGGTCCTGGACTTTTTTTAGTAGGCAGGTTTTTGATGACAGCTTCTAAAAAAAAATTCCCTCACCATATAATAATCAAAACACAAAACATATAGAATAAAGAACAAACATTAAGAGCTGCAAGGGAAAAAGTTCAAGGAACATATAAAGGGAAACCTGTCAGAATTACACCTGACTTCTCAATGGAAACTATGAAAGACAGAAGGTCTTGGATAGATGTGCTGCAGACATTAAGAGACCATGGATGCAAGCCCACACTCCTATACCCAGCAAAGCTTACATTCACCATCAATGGAGAAAATAGGATATTCCGGGACAAAAACACATTTAAACAACATGTAGCCATAAACCCAGCCTTACAGAAAATACTAGAAGGAAAACCACAAAACAAGGAAGCCAACAACACCCATAATAACACAAACATCTGACAACCCTCCACCAGCTCAACTCAAAGAAAGGAAACACACAAATACTACCATTAGAAAAAATAACCAGAGTTAACAACCAATGGTCATTAATATCACTTAATATCAATGGACTCAATCCACCTATAAAAAAGCACAGGTAAAGAGAATGAATATGAAAATAGGATCCAACATTCTGTTGTTTACAAGTAACATACCTCAAACTCAAAGGCAGACACTACCTCAGATTAAAGGGTTGGGAAAAGGTTTTCCAATCAAAAGGACTAAAGAAACAAGAGGGTGTGGCTATCTAACACAATTGATTTCAAACTAAAATCAATCAGAAGAGATGGAGAAGGACACTTTATACTCATAATAGGAACAATTCATCAGGATGAAGTCTCAATCCTGAATATCTATGCCCCTAATATAAAAGTACCCACATATGAAAAAGAAACATTTCTAGAACTCAAAGAAAGAATACATCACACCCCACACTCTAATAGTAGGAGATTTCAACACTCCTCTCTCACCAATGGACAGGTCAACCAGACAGAAACTAAACAGAAAAATAAGAGAACTAACAGATATAATGAAGCAAATGGACTTAACAGACATCTAAAAAACATTCCACCCAAACAGAAAAGAATATACGTTCTTCTCGGCATCTCATAGAACCTTCTCAAAAATTGATCACATAATTGCTAACAAATCAAACATCCATACATACAAAGAAATTATAGTAACCACCTGTGTACTATCGGATCGCCATGGAATAAAGTTAGAATTCAACAATAATTCTAGCCCGAATAAAGTTAAAATTCAACAATAATTCTAGCCCCAGAAAGCCTACAAACTCATAGAAACTGAACATTCAACTACTGAACCATCCCTGGGTCAAAGAAGAGACAAAGAAAGAAATTAAAGTCTTCCTTGAATTTAACGAAATAGAGATACTCAAATCGATGGGACACTATGAAAGCAGTGCTAAGAGGAAAGTTCATAGCACTAAGTGCCCACATGAAGAAAATGGAGAAAGCACACATTAGAGACTCAACAGCACACCTGAAATCTCTAGAAAAAAAAAAAGAAACAGATTCACGCAGGAGGAGTAGAAGACTGGGAATAATCAAACTGAGGGCTGAAATCAACAAAATAGAAACACAGAAAACAATCCAAAGAATTGATGAAACAAAAAGCTAGTTCTTGGAGAAAATCAACAAGATTGACAAACCCCTATCCAAACTAATCAAAGGGCAAAGAGAGAACATGCAAATTAACAAGATCAGAAATGAAAAGGGGGGCATAACCACAGACACAGAAGAAATTCGGAGAATCATTAGATCTTACTGCAAAAGCCTGTATGCCAGAAAATTGGAAAATGTAAAAGAAATTGACATTTTTAAGATAAGTACCATATACCAAAATTAAATCAAGACCAGGTGAACAATTTAAATAGACCTGTAAGTAGCATTTTCCCTTTTAAAAGTAAACAAACAATTATAAACGATACTTGGGACTATGGGCATAGTTTTTTCCATACTGCTTCCTGCTGTTTGGAGGCACTGTCTTTCATGTTGTATCTTGTGTGCTAGATTCATCTCAGTCAGAAGTTTGGTGAAGAATTTTCTTTGTGAGGGTGTTCACAGCAAACTTTCAGGGGGTCTTATTCCATGAAACCATATTTGTCTGGTTTTCATCTTCTGTGGAAACAAGAAAAGAACCTCTTTTCCAAAGCACCATATCCTTAGACCCAAATTCTGAAATCAAGATACCTTCATAATATATATACTCGTTTAGCTTAGCAGCTTATACAATGAATTGTCTCTCTGTACTTAGCTCCTTTAGAGTCAAAAATTCAATGATAACACAATAATATACCTAATACAGACTCTCTGTGTATCATCTTTATGTGGCTTATTTTTCTTTATTCCTTCTTATCTATGACTGTCTGTACTTTGTTTCTTTTAAGACTATTTTTTACTTCTTTTTCAAGTGCCTATACTCTTTTTCTTTTTTCTTCCTAGCCTATGTACATTTATCCCACATTGTGACCCATTTAGTGTTCTTTTATGTCTAAATCTGTCAATATCATATTATATGTAACTCTCTACTGTCTTGAAGATCTTTTTTTTTTTTTTTTTTTTTTTT
>NC_022026.1:19343253-19357450 GCF_000317375.1 Microtus ochrogaster
TTTTTTTTTTTTTTTTTTTTTTTTTGAGACAAGGTTTCTCTGTGGCTTTGGAGCCTGTCCTGGAACTAGCTCTTGTAGACCATGCTGGCCTTAAATGCACAGAGATCCACCTGCCTCTGCCTCCCAAGTGCTGGGATTAAAGTCATGTACCACCACCACCTGGCCTTGAAGAGCTTTTAAAATACTTCATCAGCTTAGTTGCAGCTGCTCTGAATGCTGGCTCCACCTCTCTCCACTTTTAAAATGGTAGAGGCCTTGTGCTGCCAGGTAGGAGCCACAATCAGCTCTTTAACTCTGTAGGTGGGGAGGACTGGACCATGTTTGTCATAGGCATCTGCCAGAGGCCTCCCACAGCTTTTTCTGATGGTATTGGGTTGTCTCATCTATCTTTTGTTTACCTATATTTATTGGTTTAATGTCAGTCTTTGCCAAGCCTTGTACATATACCTGAAGGATCAGTCCTCCTATTTTTGTCATTTTTAGAGGAGACATTATCTTTAGGATGGGCACCAATTTGATCCAAGGAGGAGGCCACTTGGTTATTCCCATCTGCCCAGAACCAAAATAATCACACAGAAATTGTATTAATTAAATCACTGCTTGGCCCATTACCTCTAGCTTCTTATTGCCTCTTACATCTTAATTTAACTCATTTCTATTAATATACGTATCACCACTATGTAGTGGCTTTTCAGCAAATTTCTGGCATGTCTGACTCTGATTGTGGCTCCATAGCATCTCTCTGGCTCCACCCTTCTTTCTCCCAGCATTCAGTCCAGTCCTCCCCTTCTACCTAAGTTCTGCCCTATCAACAGGCCAAGGCAGTTTCTTTATTCATTAATGGTAATTACAGCACACAGAGGGAATTCCCACATCACCCTTACTTAAGAGAATGAAGCCAGAAGAGCATGAATTTGTAGCTAGTTGGAAATATTCCATCTCAACAAAAATGAATCAATAAATAAATTTAAAACAAAGAAAGAGCTTAAAAGGCTAGGAATGGCTGATTTGGTGTCCTCTTCTGATCTGCAGGCATATGTGCAGGCAATACTCTGTATATATAGTAAATAAATAAACCTTAAAGTAATATTTAAAAAAACATAAAATCATTTACTGAATATAAGACTGTGTTGATAAAATTACAAGGATCTAGAAGAGGTAGCTTTAATGTTCAAATACAATTATTTGTTTATTTTAAATTAATTTTAATGCATAAAACACTGCCCTGGTTCACAATGCAAATCTTATTAAGAGGCTTACAAGCATGTGTTGCTTTTCCATTTTTATCCATTCTTATTCAGCTTCATTCTCTTATTGTAACTAGTATTGATTTCTTACATTGTATTCTCCCAGAATATGTGCTCGCCTGCTCTGTATTTAGAGATGGAGTCTCATTATGTCACAGAGGATAGCCTCAAACTCAAGGCATTACTTTTGTTTTAGTCTTGTCATGATTTCCTTTACAAATTCCAGTTTTATGAACCAATGGTTTTCTGAACTTATATAGCTGCTAATTGGCTCTATAATTCCATCTCCAAACAGAAGATAATATAAATAACATTTATTTTGCATGAATGTCAGATTATGTAGTATAGTATGCACAAAATAGCTCTATCAGTACTTATTGTATTCTTTTTTATTTTTAAGATTATGATATAATTATGTTATCTTATTATTATTTTTCTCCCTCAAAAGCATTCCATATATATTTCCTTGCTCTTTCAAATTTATGGCCGGTTTTTCAGTTAATTAGTATTACATACATACAGAAACACATATATTCATATGTATTTACGTATATTTGTGTATATATATATTTATATGTGTGTATATGTATGTATATGCATATACATATATATTTTTTAATGTGATCTTCTCAGGCTAGACAATGTTTTCAAGGACAATCAAATAACATTTAATAACCAGTTGGTATGTTCTTCACCAAGGAAGACTATTTCTCCCACTTTATTTCTTATTTGTCTATAATTCCTTAGATAGAGTTGAGGCCTTGTGATCTTTTCTCCATATACTTTGGCATGTCAATTTTTGTTGTTCTTGTTCAGCACATGTTCAGACAGTCATGTTCATGAGATTTTATTAGTGTACTAACAGTAATTTCTTAATAATTATTAATTTTAAGTTTTTTTAAACTGGAATAACTGGATTTTGCTCAGTATCAAATGACTTAATGTTTGCATATTTACATGACAAAATATATTATGTCATTAAGCACATTGTGACTACCACTCATAAAATGATGTAGAATAGAAAGATGTTGTGAAAAATCTTCCAAGAAATTCCTTATCTAAATAAAAAAAACATAGCATAAACTAGTAGAATGAATTGTAGACCATGTCCTTTCAATAAAAACTAAAACAGTACAACAGATTAAGTAAAGTATGATCTTGCTTACTATAAAAATCAGTAAGGGTCTTGTGGATATAACAATATAATCATTAGTACTTAGGAGGATCTTGGGTTTGGACCTTAAAAAGAAATAGCCTTTGCCTTCATGTGAGAAAATTATTCAGGTAATTAAGGCATACTGTATATAGAACCATCATATAAGCTACACAGTGTTCATAGTGACTCTTTAATCCATAGCATTCTTGGATCTCACAGGGAAATATGCACCTACATAATTGCTTTCTAAGACAAAAAGCCATGATTTAGCACCCCAGTTTTGGAAGAGAGTTTAGATTTGTGGTTGATAAAGCATATTCAAATATGAGGAATATGTTGTCAACCCAGATCTAACCCACTTTGCCATTGTTAACTGGGCCAATTCCCAAAGTAGTGAGCCAGAGGCAAATCTGCTGACCTGCATGTTACCCGACACCCACTCAAGCACATTAAAGGTTGGGCATCCATTTTCAGAATTCCTAGCTGTGCTGCAGCTCACATAAGAGATGAGAGAAAACTGCAGCCATGGTATTTCTTGGCAAGCTGCTTGGATAAAAATAGAGATCTGCTGAGTAAGTATTTGCTATATCTGCAGACATTTCCCAGCTGGGAAATTAGACTTTTTCATATAATTTCTCTCCTTTTGAATATTTACTTAAATTAGTCCCTCAACCTTATCTCCATAAAACATAATTTTTGGATTGATATTTTTAAAATGCATTTTCTTTATATTTTAAAAAATTCTGCATCTATCCAAACTGTTATGAACTGCAAGTCTTAAAATATTTGCTTTCTGTTTTGAGATTTACAAAAAAGATTTCCATGTTTCAGTAGAATCTACTTAAAGAATATTTTTTAAAGAAGAAAGAGAACTTGAGACAAGAACATCAGTACTTAACAAATATATTCTGGAATAATTTGAAATTAGAAAAGAACTAGAGAGATTTTTGAGAACAAGTTTATTTAATTTATTGCATAAACGATTTCTGTGAATATATCATCTAATTAAGCTCTATCTAAACACTCTGTATATTGACTTCCTTTTACTCAAATAATACACCATAGTTTGGGCCTGTTATCCTTGTGTTGGTGCTAAGGAAATTGAGGTAGAGAAGGATTATATATCTTTTTAAAGACTGGGTAGTTGGTTATTTCCAAAGGAAATTTACACGAATGCAATTTGGATCCAAAGACTATCCTCATAATGAGAATACTAAGGCAAATTTTTCTTCAATGGTAGATTAAAGAACTGATAAATATTCACATATAAGAAAAGAAACATCCAAATGGGATCACAATCTCAAACTTTTTCTTGTTTTCTAATTCATGTCTAAAGCTGCTGATCTTTCTTTCTACTAACGGTTATCATGTACCTAGAGAGAAATATGAAAAGTTTTTTCTTGCATGTGATCGCACTATGAACACATTAAAATCAGCACCTAAAAACAGTGTAAGTGCCAAAGCATGAGACTGTTATACATGCTGGATGAGATTTTACAAGTGTACTCTTGTCATCCAGAAAGCAATCTATTCACATTAGCTACATCAAAGAGAATTACAATGTATGGTGTTACAGATGTTTCTACATAAAATATTAATTATTTATAAAACAATAAAAACATAAGTATCAAGCAACCATACTGACATCCCATCCTTTATTCAAGCTTGTATACTTTAGTGCAGTGTGTTTTGTTTTTTTTACTCAGAATGGAAGGTACTGGGTGTATCCAGTTGTGATACAATAAATTAGCTCATTTTGTTAATCAGTAAGTATTGCTATGCAGAGCTTACAGATGGAATATAATGTAGTATTTCTGAGATTCGAGTCCATAAATCATCATTCTAGGTTCATGTTAAATACTCTGTGAAATCTAGAACCAGTCATTCAGATCTCTGTTCCTTAGTTGCCTAGTTTGACAAATGGAACTAATACCACCTAATTAATTTGTTGTCATGAGGAGTAACTGTCACATAAATACTACTAAGTGCATGACTAAAGTCATGCAAATGTACACAAAATAAACATACAGTGTATTGAGAGAATACAATTTTGTTACATGCAAGTATGACTTGATGAGGTGAGCAGGCCTGCTTTTTGTCCCAACCCGCTCCCACATGGTTAGCTTTACACCCGAAATAACAACACAGAAATTGTATTCATTTAAACAAACACTGCCTGGCCCATTAGTTCTATCCTTTTATTGGCTAATTCTCAAATCTTGATTAACCCATTTCTAATAATCTGTGGAGCACCACGAGGTGGTGGCTTACTGGGAAAGATTCAGTATGTCCATCTCAGGTTGGAGAATCATGGCGACTGCCTGAATCTGCTTCTTTCTCCCAGCATTCTGTTCTGTTTATTCCACCTATCTAAGATGCTGTCCTATCAAAGGGCCAAGGAAGTTTCTTTATTAACCAATGAAAGTAACACATAGACAGAAGACCCTCCCACACCATTTCCCCTTTTTCTGTTTAAACAAAAGAGAAAGACTTTCACTTTAACATAGTAAAATTACATATAACAAAACAGTTATCAAGCAAGAATTACAGTTACAATATTTATATCTTTTATCATAACTAAGGAAACCAATAACTATCTATCTATTCTTCAACTCCATCAAAGACTGAAGAAGGATATAATACTACCTAAGTAAACAAGAAATAGAAACTTCCAAAACTCTAGAAATGACAAAGACAACTCGAAGCCTAGACAGTCACCCAAAATTCCTCTGTACTGTGGGGGCATCAGTCTTCAGCCTTCAGGCTTGTAGTATCCAGCAGACATTTCCATGAAGCAGGAAATTTCTAAGGTAGTTCAGTCATTATCTGCTGTGTCCTGCAGAATATCTTGCAGACTCTTTCATGAGTCAGGAACCCCCAATTATCATCTCACCTTTAGGCGATTTCAGCAGTCCTCTCTCTGCAGGTTCTCTGTGTCCAGTTTTATGCAACAGTACAGGCAAGAGCAGTTTCTTGCCCAAATAGCTATCAAACTCCATAAGGAGCCTCTTTGATGTCCATCTTCCTCTTGAAGTAGATTGGTGCTGCCAGGAACAGACGTGCCTCATCGTCATGAAAACCCTAAGTTATTAAAACATTAAGTTCCGTATTCTGCAGTCTTTGAAAGATATGAAGAACGTCTATCTAACTGAAATATATCTCTATATATCTAGGAAATCTAACATGACTCCAAGCCTAACTATTATCAATGATTATCCATTAACAACCTATATTTTCTAATTATACATTACATTTTTAAATGAACTACACAATCACATTACATTAATCAAGATCAGAAATATACATATAACAAGACTGGGCTCAAATTAGTATCAGTGAATCAAGATTCATATCAATCCAAATTATTTATATCTATATCATATCCCCCTTTAAATGTAAAAGAACATTTATAAACAGTATTTGAGAATATGGACGTAGTTATTTCTCTCCAAACTGCTTTGTGCTGAATGGGGGCACTGGTAATCAGACCTTTTCATGGTATAACCTGTGTGCCAGGTTCATCTCAGTCAGCAGCTGAGCAAAGTAATTTTTTTGAGGGTGTTCACAGCAACCTTTCAGGAGGGCATGGTCTATCATACCATATTGGGATAGAAGCAATCCACAGGGTATCATCCTCTGTGAAAACAAAAAAAAGAACCTTTCCAAAGCATCATCACCTTAGATCCAAATTTTGAAGTCAAGGTATTTCCAAAATAGCTATCTTGGATTAGTTCAGCAGCATTTATAAACAAATATCTTTTAGCAGCTGTTGCTCCCTCCTCAGCATTCAAACAATTCAAAGAGAATATAATCGCATACAGTATCAAGATTCTCTGTGTATTTTCCATCTTTGTGCAGCTTTACTTTAACCTCTATTTCTTTTATTTTTACTTTTACTGTTTGAGACAGGTTCTCTGTATATCTTTGTCCTGGAATAACTCTGTAGACCAGGATGTCCTTGAACTCACAGAGATCCCCTGTCTGCCTCCCAGGCATTGGGATCAAAAGTGTGTCCTGTCACAACTTGAAGTCACAGAGGTCAGTCTACCTCTGCCTCCCAAGTTTTGGGATTAAAGGTGTGTACCACCACAATCAACTACTCTTTTTTTTTTTTTTACTTTAAGAACTTTAACTTTTAGCCTGCATATATTTTTAATAACTATAAACCATTTAGATGTTTTCTTTGTCTTTGAATCTCTCTTTACTGTATATCTCTTTTTACTGACTACCTGAGTCTTTAAGGAGAGGGTTAAAGCTGTGGCTTTGATGGCTAGATCCAGCCCATTTCTTAGCTTTCCAGCCTCATGGCTGAGGTACTGGCCATAGCCATTTTTATTGCCACAACTCTATGGCGTTTTATGATCTCTGCCAGCAAGCAGGCTGCAGCATTCTGCTCACAGACCACACTCAGTTGGCCTGAAAGAATCATAGTTTGCCATAGCAGGATGGCCAAGAAAGCCTGCATTTTAAAACAGCACAACCTTTTTCCTGCTACACCTGAAAACAAACAAGCATTCAGTCAGCTTTTATCAATACCATTCAAGTGTTTTGTAGCAGGACCTCTTAAGAGCTGTAGGGTTTTGCAGCTAAAGCTGAGTCAAGAAGCTTCTCTTAGATGAGAGTGCTTGCTTATCTCTAGCAAGCAGAGCAGATCCGAGAAATTGCTGCTACCAAGAAAACATGCTTTACTCTATTCTTTCCCAAGCTTTCTCAGGCTTTCTGTGGATTCAGTTATCCATGTTGTGCACCATTCTGTAGTGATGGGGCAAACAGGTCTGCTTTTTGCCCCAACTGGCTCCCACATGATTAGCTTTACACCCGAAATAACAACACAGAAATTGTATTCATTTAAATACAGCCTGGCCTATTAGTTCTAGCCTCTTATTGGCTAATTCTCACATCTTGATTAGCCCATTTCTAATAATCTGTGGAGCACCACAAGGTGGTGGCTTACTGGGAAAGATTCAGCATGTCCATCTCAGGTTGGAGAATCATGGTAACTGCCTGAATCTGCTTCTTTCTCCCAGGATTCTGTTCTGTCTACTCCACCTATCTAAGCTGCTGTCCTATCAAAAGGGCCAAGGCAGTTTCTTCATTAACCAGTGAAAGTAACACATAGACAGAAGACCCTCCCACATCACAATATATATCAGACAAAAAAGTATACTTAAACACCAAAAAGTAGAATAAAATTTTATTTCTTCAAAAAGTGTACACTCTGTGAAGCAAGTACAGTAGATGAAAGAAAATATTTACAGTAACTTTTTAGGAGACAGAACCTTTTAAAAAAAGACTTTCCTCTAAAGGGATGTGCAAAGATGAACTGAGAGTAGAGTGGGTTACTTAGGCAAATCAGAAGCTACCTTGATTTGTGCAACAGAGACAAAGGATGTATTGATCCAAGGAATCCATAATGGAAAACAAAAATGTCAAAATTCAAGTTCCAAATTTTGATGAATGTTTTATACCTATTTCATCCTCTAATAGTTAGATTTTCCATTAACTACAGTTAAATCTAATCTGGTGTGGGAAGTCCTTCTATCCATGCATTGCTTTTATTGGTTAATAAATATAGCTGTTTTGGTCAGTGGCATAGCAGAATAGAGCTACATGGGAAAACTAAACTGATTACTGGAAAAGGAAGGTAGAACCAAGGAGAAACCTTGGAGCCACTGCCAGAGACAGATGCAAGCCAACAGCTAAAACCTTGCTGGTTGGCCACAAGCCTCGTGGTAAAATATAAAATAATGGAAATGGGTTAATTTAAGATATAAGAATAAGCCAGAAATGAAGCTGCCTAAAGAAGGTGAGACAGTCTTTTTCAGGTTCTTGCTTCATGAAAGAGTCTACAAGACATTTTGCAGGACACAGAAAAAAAGGAGACTAAGAAACCACCAGTATAAGCCGAACTGACTTTGGTATTTTCTGTTTCATGCAAAAGTTTACTAGATACTGTGGGCCAGTAGACTAAAGATTGGTGACCCAATGATCCAGGCAGCAAGATGTCTCTGTCAATTCTAGAATTTTGAAGTTGCTTATAATGTATTTCTGTTTTCTTAGGTAATATTATATTCTTTTGTGGTCTTTTATGGAGTTGAAGGATAGACAGATATAATTATAGCTTTCCTTAATTATCATAAAAGATAAAGTAGATATAAATATTATACCTGTACTTCTTGCTTGATAACTATTTTGTTATATATTATTTTACTATATTAAAGCTAAAACCTTTCTTTTTATTTAAACAGAAAAAGGGAATTGGTGTGGAAAGTCTTTCTGTCTATGTGTTGCTTTCATTGGTTAATAAATAAAGCTGTTTTGGCCAGTGGCTTAGTAGAATAGAGCTAGGTGGGAAAACTAAACTGAATGCTTAGAGTAAGAAAGCAGAATCAAGGAGAAGCCATGGAGCCACCACTGGAGACAGATGCAAGTCACCAGCCAGAACCTTGCTGGTTGACCACAAGCCTCATGGTAAAATATAAAATAATGGAAATGGGTTAATTTAAGATATAAGAATAAGCCAGAATACTCTTTAGCTGTTGGCCAAACAGTACTGCAAATAATATAATTTCTGTGTGATTATTCCATGGTCAGGGCAGTTGGGAGCAAACACTAATCTGCACACACAAATACAGTGTCTTCATATGTAAGCACGTTTGTGTGCATCCCTTACTCATTTTGAATAATTCATGGAAAGTCAAACTCCCCATCTAAAGTGATTAGAAAGAGAAAATGCATATGAAAACAAAACAATCCTACATTAAAAAGATGATATTAAGTCAGAGTTTATCATTAATAAGTTTATATTGGTACCATGGAAAGTATTTTAGAAAATTTAAATTGATTGGAGTAATTTCTATCTACTATTCACATTAACCTTTGGAGTTGCATAATAATTCCTTTTCATTTTTAAAGAAGGGCACTGGTGCAAATTAAAGTTGGTTACCTTGTTATTCAATGAGAGCTTGGTAGCATATTCAAAGTGTTACTCTAGTTAATGGCATGGTTAATCTGACTTCCAATTGCTGGTATTTCTTATTTTTTCCACTTCACAGAAAGACTAGTAATCATTACTAATATTTCCAAAGCAAAATCTCTGGCATTGAAACGTATTTTCCTTATAGATGGCCTTTTCTAAAACCACTCGCTTAAACTGAGAGAAGTCACACTAATATGGATACTTTCTTTTTCACCTTTTAAACAAAGAACCAAATGTTTCTATGGTAGCTAGTCAATAAGATTTTATTTTCATATAATTATTTTGATTAACACACACACATACATCTGAACTTTTTTTTGTATAGAAAAACCAGTTAATTGAAATGTTGTATATAACTTAAACTAAAATTCCCTTTCTTCTGAAAAACTGTGCCTCGTTAGCTTATTTCAGATATCTTCCTTTCTTATGGCGCATGTTTCCTAAAGAATTAGAGGAATAAAACTACTGCTAACAGACTAGCTACATAGTTTTCAGCTTTCAGTTTCCTTTTCCATGGCATTCTTTCAATCAGATATCAGGTCAGAAAGTCAATTCATTTCTTGTTCAGACATATGTGGCAGGACCTTTTAGATTTTTATTGCCTGACTAGATAAATGTGTTAATGAATTATATATATATATATATGTTTGACATGTCACATCCTGAAGTATTAACTATTACTTTTGAAAAAAAATATTTAAAGACCGTGATTCAGAACTACAGCTCAACAACTAACATGAATTTGAATTCTGTTATAGTATTAGGTACTATTTGACAAGTTTACATTATATATAAAAATAATTTATCTTGAGTTTTCTTTTGAAGAAACAAAAATATTGCAAATCTTTTTAAGGACCACTAGTCCCTTAGAAATTGAACACACATACATGTAAATACAAGACACACATACACTTATACACACACACACACACACACACACACACACACACACACATGAGAGAGTCACTATTAAAGGTTATCTATTCTTGAATCAAAACTAAATTGTAAAACAGCATCATAGAAATATGGTAATCTGTGTGATATATTGTGAGGTCAATATTTTATCCAACTAAATGAGTGAGAAATTGTGTCTTCATTTTAAATAAATCAACATATAAAATAGAAAATTCCTTCATTTATGTCTGAGTAAAAATTCAGCCGAGCATTGAAAAACTTTGTATTTCCTTTTGACTAGTTGGCTAAATTGCATAAGTCCAGATTTGAATCAGATTTTATTCTGAATTTATTAAAATAAACTTGGCTAATACAAATTTACAATTGGTCAATTCATTACATAGTAAATCAGATGAGCAGAGTATTAAACAAAATGATTAAGATCTGTTAAAATGTAAATTATGTGAATATATAGTTACATCTATTAGAAGAATAGGCACTGCAATTGTCAGCTGAACTATAGTGACATGAATCTTCGACCTACTGGATGTGTAATTTCTAACAATTTGCATCAATAGTTTCTCCCTCATTTAATCTGATAAATTTCTGACTTCACTAATATATATTGGGGATGGTACTGTTTCTGTCATTCTGCTTTATAATATTAGATATCATAAATAATAAGGAATTTTTAATTTGGAATTATTCACAAAGTGTTTCTTACTACCAGTTCTAGACATCATCAATGTCATTACAAACAAAACTTTCAAAAATGCAAAAAAGAAACCAAAAACACAATCATGTAGGTAAAGGACCAGAGAAATTTTACACAAAATTGATTTTTAATGTACTTGTAAATATTTTATTTTAAAACCTACTTATCACCACCCTAAGTCATATGATAGCAGTATGTGGTCCTCATTCTTCCTAGGATGCAATGGTCCATGAGGGTAGAGGGAGAAGAAGAAGGGAACAGGGTTTGGATGGCTGTTGGTATGATGAACATAGCCCTCCAGGAGATGACTTCATCTGGTGAATTAAGGTAAATCAACTTAACTTCATTCCAGAGTATAGGAAATATATAGGATTGGGGGGGCCTGGGGACAATCCCTAACTTGCATTAAGTGGCATGCTCCCATCATAGGGCTGGACAAGTGGCAGCAAGGTCTTATAGCCAAGCTGCTAGAATAGGTCTTAGCATGTGTGCAGCAAGAAAAATGTTTCTAGAAGGAAGCCAGGCATGCTAGAGATAAAGTAGGCATTCAGGTTTAGAGATAGCTTCCAGATAAGCTCAGGCTACTAGGCGTAGAGAAATTCTCCATATAAGGGTAGGCAGAGAGCAGGAAATCTCTGGGGGTAGGGAAGGAGTCCTTCATGTAGTCTAGCTTAGAGAAAGCTGCCAGGCTGTGGTAGACAGCAACCTCTGATCAGCAGGGTTTCCCAGAATCAATAAACCAATTTGGATTACATTTCTAAGTGACAGACATGTGCAGATAACAACAGGCTATCAACAGATCCCATTAATGTCTAATGGGTCGCAGAAATTTTTCAAGGATTTCTTCTAACAAAATGAGTCAAAACATAAGAATCAGTAAAGAAACTGAGTTTATGACTTCTTTCAATATAATTTCTGTATGATATTTTACAAATTCTACTTTGTTTTTTATTTTTTTCATTTTCTTACCCAACTCAGTGACTAAAACCAGTTCATACACATTGCATTTGGAAGAAGGCATGAGTAATACCCAGGAATTACATGAAAATTCAATATCCTGTATTTTTTCTTTTCATTCAGTTTCAATATTTTTTTCACTATGCAAAACAATTTTAATATTGTTGATTAGTTTTTTACTCACATTCTATTAAAACAAAGATAATATGAGAAGACATGATGGACAGTTATAAGATATAGCACTCATATATGGATATATTTTAAAAATCTTCCTGGATTTTTGCTTGTTTGTTTTCTTTTTGTTTTTATGTTCTTTTATCTTTTGAGCCAAGATCTCACTGCATTGTCTTGGCTGTTCTGGAACTCTATATGTAGTACAACTGGCCTAGAACTCTCAGGAATCTGCTTATCTCTGGTTTCTAACAAGGACACTAGATATTTTAATTTTATTGGACATTTAGTTCAATATGGAAATATTTTCTGTTTTGCTTCTTCCCTAGAATGCAACTCAAGGAATAAACAACAATCTTATTTTATGTTTATTAACAAAGAACTGCACATCTTAACTTTGGCAACTTATAAGTAATGTAATACTTGTTTTGGAATATAATCAAATAAAAAGATTAATATTGCAGAATTCTGTATACTATAACACAGAGTATACAGAAAACATACATGTTTCTATTTTATTCTGATAGTTGCATGATAAATCTTATTAATAGCTTCTCTACACTTAAATCTTCCTCTGAAATATATAAAATGATAATATGTACATAACAACATATTTAATTCCATCCATTTTACATTTAATAAACTTTGTCCAGATTTTACAACTAATCTTGGCTTTTCAATACCTACTTTATTACTAATTTCATACTTATAGAGAAATAACAAAGACATACCATAATGAGATATTTTTAATGGTATATTATTGAAATTTATAATAAAAGAACTCACAGTTTATGCTTTATTATGTTACTGATTGATACCTTCTTATACTTTGCCATGTTCCAAGTATATCTGATAATGAAGTAGTAGTTCTTCAAGTGTCTGTGGAACCAGTGTCTGTGGACTATCTAGACAATGGAAGTGTTTGACAGATATGATCCTCCACATGTAATAATATATTTCCCACTACTATAACAAAATATCTAAAGTTATGTTCTTTAAAAGGAAAGAGGTTATTTAGTTCACAGTTTTAGAATCTATAATGTCAAGTAAGGGGGCTATCTCTGCTTAGTCTCTCGTGGGCGTTCTGTTTGGTTACTATGTGAAAGATGGCATCTTGGTAAGTCTTATTTAATCCACACACGTTAAATGCCTCACCTCTTCTCAAAACTGCTACAGTGAGGGAAAAACTTAAGCATACACAACTTTGGAAACAACATCCAAACAATATGCCAACCAAATGCATAGCACCATATATTTCTGAAAAATAATAGAAAAAGTATTCTCCTACATCTTGGTTCATACCAATCAACCTCAGTTCTTGTCACAGTAATGTCCATTGACTTTATTCTATAAAAGTATTGTAGCTGAATTTCACCCCATATTCATAAGCAAAAACTAAATCTATGTAGAGGTTGTACAGGTAAGAAATCAAGTGATCAGGGGATTTTTTTGCCAGGAAAATATTTTCTCTAAATCCAATTATTGGGCCCTAAACTGCTGGCAACATTTTAAAGTTTAGTAGATTTCAGTAGATTGAATCTATATTCTGCAGAGTCACTGCTGCTACCCAGTTGACAGTCAGATGTTTTGGGTGATATTAGTCCAGTGCCACTATAACACCTGTTCATCTGCTTGGATATGCTGTCAATTAATTAGAAACAGATTCCTTATTACGAAGCAAGAAATGGCACATATTTTTTTTCTACTCAGCTTCCAATAAGAAACACTAATAATCTTCAGTGTGCTACCAGAACAACAAACCCAGAGGTAATCACACTATTTCTACATAAGAACCTAAAACATCTATCTGAAGGAGTAGAATGATGCTCCATCAGCTTGAGACACACACATAATATGTGAAGAAAGTGCCATTGCAAATTATAGGAGAAAGTATAAAGACTTATCCTGTTTTAGAGTTTAGAGTTCAGTGATAGAAAGAGTGAATGAAAGGATTTATACTGAGTTATTTACACTTATTCATATTATGATCCAGGAAATAAATAAAACTGGAAAGTAATAGAATTATTTTCACAGCAAGCCAATAAAGATGCAAAAACAATCTCTAAAAGTTTGGTTAG
>NC_022026.1:19357550-19358077 GCF_000317375.1 Microtus ochrogaster
TTAAAATACTAGTAAAATTTGTGCCAACATGGCAGAACATAAAATAATCCCAGGAATGAAAATCAGCATAAGATGATTCAGTGGCATTGTGTTTGAGCCATTAGATGGTGAGTAGGTTAGATTACCATAAGTGGAAAGTTTATAAATATAAATAACTGGAGCAGGGTGAAAGCATGACCTACATCTTAAGATATAAAAGGCTGGCTCTGCTACTTGTGACTGGAAATACAGCATCATCAATTTATGCTTTATAACTAAAGGTTCTGCCTTTACTTAAAATCATGATAAAAAAAAGCAATATTAAAGACAGACAATATAATAACTTCATTCAAAATGGTGGTTAATCAATTTTGAAAATGTGGTTGGCTATTTGCCTAAAATACTTAGTAATATACACACACATATACATACATAACAAAATGTAATGGCGAAAACGAATGCAGACAGATTGTAAATATTAATGTAGAAATAGACTTACAGAACCACCATTCCCGCGGAGACCAGGAAAGCAGAAGCAGTGGCTGGGA
>NC_022026.1:19364368-19392692 GCF_000317375.1 Microtus ochrogaster
TATGTATATATATATATCTTTAATGTAGAAATAGACTTACAGAACCACCATTCCCACGGAGACCAGGAAAGCAGAAGCAGTGGCTGGGAGCATTCTCGCCAAATTTATAGGCAAACATTAGCCCTAGGCGAACACGCCCCCTAAAGGGCGGGACTTATCCCTACAACAAAATTAATTTATCCACATTGTTTTCTACATTAAAATTTGAGGCAACCAACAGAAGTCTAAACACAAGAAAAACTGATATGAGTTTATATTATAAAAAAAGTTTTTTAAAATTTTGGATCTATTTACTTGCAAAACAACTAATGAGAAAGTAGAAAATTAGTCATTTTAATTATTGATTGGGAAATGGTTTGTTGTAATAAGTCATCATCATTCATGCCCCAATAATGATTAAGCATGCATGGACAGCCCATTTATAGCAGTTCTCCAATTGTTCTTATCCTGGGCAGTCCTAGATGCTTGTGTTATTGTCATACCCAAGGTTTCACAGTCTTTCTTTATGCTGTATATCCAGAGTTTTTTGACCTTCCTCTTCATCTTATCCTGTGCACACCACCAAGCAGAGCTATCATTGATTATCTGCTCTGATTCATTCTCATAATATGGCAAAAGTGTATCAGGCACCATTGCTGCATCCTGTAGTTTACTTTTTTTCCATAGATGGAAATGTTTCTTAATGTCATTTTTGCAAGTCTATTTCTTCATTTGATTCCTTGAATCCTACTGAGACATGCCATCTCAAAGAATTCATCTGTTCTAACAAAACTTTCATTGTCCAGGATTCAGAGTTGTGGAGAAGGCAGCTCAAGACAAGTGTCTCATATACTTTTAATTTTGTTGTTGTCATTATGTCTTTTGCTGACATAACCTTTGCCAGTGCCTAGAATGCAGCCCTCACTATCAGTTCTTGATGTCTGAAATAGTTCCCTCCTTTGAACTGAGGTTTTCTCCAAGACAGACAAAGTTGACTGCCTGAGGTTCTGATTATTTACTACAATGTATTTGGAAAAGACTTATATGTCTGTTATATCCACTTCAGGATGGCATTTGATAACATTTGGAGGAAAGAATTTGGGAAACAATGAGGTTTTACCGATACCCAGAGAAAATCATAAGAATACTAGAAAATGCTCATAAAGATACCCTTGAGTCAGTCAAAGTCTGTGGAGAACTAAGTGATCAGTTTAAGACAATCTTAGGAGTATTGAAGGAATGCATACTTTTACCCATACTCTTTAATATATTCCTGGAATTAATAATAGCAACAACCCTGGAGGATGAGGAGATAGGCATGCAGATAGGTGGTTTGCAAATCAATAACTTGGCATTTCACCAAGGATATAGCACAACTTGTGAAAGTCCAAATGAGCTGCATGCCATAGTAAATAGAGTGGAGGAAGTAAGTGAAAACTTTATTGTGAAAGTAAATATCAAGACTGAGATGCAGCACATGGAGAGAGAGCATGAAGATTTTAACATTGTTATTGTTCCTGTAATAAATACATAGCATTAATTTATATAGAAAAGACCTATATGACATAATATAAAACACTGGAATGTAGATTAAAAACAAATGATAAATATGTATAAATTTTAAATCATCAGATTAAGATATTATGGAAAAATCTGTATTTATTTGTTTATTTATTTATTTATTTTTGTGGTTTTTTGAGACAGGGTTTCTCTGTGGTTTTGGAGCCTGTCCTGGAACTAGCTCTTGTAGACCAGGCTGGTCTCGAACTCACAGAGATCCACCTGCCTCTGCCTCCCGAGTGCTGGGATTAAAGGCATGCGCTACCACCGCCCAGCAAAAATCTGTATTTAAAGACAGATTTTTGCTTTATTTTACATTTTCCAGTAATAAGTTATGACCACTAGGTTAATATTTTCTACTATTTTGGAAATAGAAAAGATAAGACTGAATTTGACTCTCAATAATAATCTGAGAATGTATACCTGATGCAGAATTTGCCTACAAATTTTTATCTCTAAGACTGTGCATATGTTAAACGTTATTAATCAAACTTGACCTTATTTTCATAGTTTTACAATATTCCAGTTAACAGTTAACAAAACCTGAGCAACATCTCAAAAGATGAAACTTAAAATAGTTCAACAAATAAATAATATTTTATAAAGTGTATTATAGTAGAAAATCTCAATTGCCTATAATCTCAACTCATGGAAGACAAAGACAGAAAGATGCTTGAAGACTGACATCATCTGTGTCTACAGACTCAGTTTCAGGCCAGAGAGGAAAATTTATTCAGTTCTGATCTCAAAACCAATCACTCAATTAATCAATTGTTTTAAATGTCTCAAAATTCTATTTGTCTCTGAAACCAGATCTTGATCTATTTTAAGTCAAAATTCCTCTGAAATATATTTAAGTACAAACTGTTTCTATGTAAATTTTTGAGTAGATGTAAAAGAATATAGAAAACAAAATAAGTACTGCCTAAAATATTTTATATTTCAATTTTTATCTATATACCTTTCAATGCTTTATTAGCAGTTCATTTAAGCAACATAAATATTCACAGTTACCCTTCGAAAAATATTTAGAGAATATTAGTAAACTGTTTCCAATATGGAAAGTGTTAAGATAGTCTCTCTCAATTTAAGTGTAGAAAAGCATTTCCTTTGCTGTCTGTCTGTATAGCATGATTAATAAAAACCCAGAGACAAAAATTAGGGTTCAACCTGAAGGTCAGGACAACAAAACAGCCAGTCACTGGACTTTACCTCTATTTCAGTATGAAATGGCCATCTTGCCTCCAGGAATCTCAAAATGAGACTGTGTGTGAGAGCTGTCTTCTCCCATCTTATATTCTTTTCTAGGGCTTGGATTAAAAGCATACAACACTATCTTCTGGTTTCTATGGCAAATTTGTTTGGCTACTGGCATTAAAGGCCTAGTTTGTAAGGCTGACCAGTGGGGCTGTTTTATTCTCTGAACTTCAGACAAGATTTATTTATTAAAATACAAATGAAATACCACTACATGCCTGTCTGTATATCTGTTTGTCTGTCACTCTATATGTGTGTGAGTGTGACTTTTTGTATGTGTGTGTATGTGTATGTCAGATTGAAATAATACTGTTGCATGTTCCCCTTTTCTTAAGTCCCTACTGGTGCTTTTTATTCATTTCTTCAAAAGAGTGTTTTTCTGAGTACAAAGGTGGGATTGAAGCTTTGAGTGTTAATAAAATGTTCTAGTTCTTGCCAGATTGTGTAGCTGCAATACTTCCCTCCAAAAATAGACTTATGGACACGTAATGTCGCTATACAGATTCACTATCTTTTCATGATATATACTCCTTTGGTATTATGTTAAATGTTGGGCAGATGATCTAGGAATGTTGGTAGAATATGGACAAGTGGAGTGTCTAATGGATTGTGAGTTGGCATGAACTTGGCAATTAGCATAACATCACCCATTTGTTAACAAATAAAAGTAACACATAGAGAGAAGGACTTCCCATATCAAACCACTTTCCAGTAATTACAGAAAGGATGAAATAAAACAATATAGGGCTCCTTCTCAAACAAAAAACAGTGTGAGAGAAACATGAACCAAAAGAGGAATAGAACCAGACTATTCCAACATTTACTATTTGAATAACCTTAAACAAGTAACCCAGTCCCACTGCTCTCCATTTTCTTTTTTTGTTGTTGTTGTTGTTGTTGTTGTTTTGTTTTGTTTTTCGAGACAGGGTTTCTCTGTGGCTTTGGAGCCTGTCCTGGAACTCGCTCTGTAGACCAGGGCTGGTCTCGAACTCACAGAGATCCGCCTGCCTCTGCCTCCCGAGTGCTGGGATTAAAGGCATGCGCCACCATCTCCCGGCTCTCCATTTTCTTCTACCATGATGAGAATGGCAGTAGTTAATCATTTGGATTATTAGAAAGATAAAAAACTATTTTCTCAATTTCCCAAATCATAACTAGTGTGTAGGCATGTAGAAGTCCTTAACTTTAGAAGGCATGTTAGTCTCTACCATTGATATTTTTCTATTTAATCCTTAATTCTCCTCATCCCAAACTATCATAATTTTCTGTTCTACTTTTTAATAGTTCATTACTTTCAATTGTTTTTTCTTTGTGTAAATGGATGTGGGACTATCTACTAGAGTATAGACAAGACCAGTCTCTATTTTTTTTTTCTGTTAACAATTTACTAGGAAATTGAGAGACAAGGAATGTTATCCCTCAGACTTTGAATGGGTGATCTTTTCCAGTCCAGAAAAGTGTATGT
The DNA here is from genome assembly GCF_000317375.1 of Microtus ochrogaster. Lineage (NCBI taxonomy): Eukaryota > Metazoa > Chordata > Mammalia > Rodentia > Cricetidae > Microtus > Microtus ochrogaster. The sequence continues at coordinate 19,368,630 of NC_022026.1, forward strand.
TTGCTCTTCATACCTTTAGACCACTAAAATACAGATTTGAAACAAAATGAGAGATCAGAACTAGAAGTGAAGAGAAAAGAATCAAAAAAATTCTACCACATACTACCTGTGTGACCTCAAACAACTTAATTACTCTGTCCTTCAAATTTCTTATGTAGATGTGCCACACTTTCTTTATCCATTTTTCCATTGAGGGGCATCTATGTTGTTTCCAGGTTCTGGCTATTGAAAATAATGCTGCTATGGGCATAGTGGAACAAATGCTTTTGTAGTATGATTGGGCATCTCTTGGGTATATTCCCAAGAATAGTATTGCTGGATCCTGAGGTGGGTTGACTCCCAAATATCTGAGAAACCGTCACATGGATTTTCAAAGTTGTTGTATAAGTTTGCACTCCCAACAGCAATGGATGAGTGTTCCTCTTACTCCACATCTCAGCGGTAAAAACCAATGACATCTTGAATTTTGCATGCAAATGGATGGAAATAGAAAACACTATCCTGAGTAAAATAACCCAGACCCAAAAATACGACTGTGGTACATACTCACTCATTAGTGTATTCTAGCCATAAACAAATGACATTGACCCTATAGTTCGCCATCCTAGAAAAGCTAAGTAATAAGGTGAACCCAAAGAAAAGCATATATAGATCCTCCTGGAAGTTAGAAGCAGACAAGATCACCAAGCAAAAGTTGGAAGCATGGGTGTGGGTGTGGGGTGGGAAAGGGTAAAGGGGAGAGAGAGAAGGGAGAAGTGGAGGGTTGGGGAGAACTTGGGTGAACAGAATGGCTGAGATGGAGGAAGGATGGATATGGGAGCAGGGAAGAAGATATCTTAATTAAGGGAGCCATTTTGGGGTTGGCAAGAGGTTTGGCTCTAGAGGGGTTCCCAGGTGTCCAAGGGGATGTCCCCAGCTAGGACCCTGGGCAGCGGAGGAGAGGGTGCCTGAACTGGCCTTGTCCCATAGTCAGACTGATGACTATCTTGAATATCACCATATAACTACCTTCATCCAGTGACAGATGGAGATGGAGATAGAGACAGAGAGCCACATCAGAGCACTGGAATGAGCTCCTAAGGTCCAGTTGCATAACAGAAGGAGGGAGAAGATGAGTAAGGAAGTCAGTTCCGCGAGGGGTTGGCCCATCCACTGAGATAGTGTACCTGATCTAATGGGAGCTCACCAAAGCCAGCTGGACTGCCACTGAATGAGCATGGGATCAAATTGAACCCTCTGTAGGTGGCTGACAATTGGGGCAGACTGAGAATGATAATAGCACTGGGATTTGTCTCTAATGCATGTACTGGATTTTTGGGATGCTAGTCTATTTGGATGCATACCTACATAAGCCTGGGTGGAGCAGGGAGGGCCTTGGACTTCCCACAGGGCAGAGTACCATGCTCTCTCTTAGGACTTGAAGGGAAGGGGCGAGGGTGAGTGGGGGAGAGGGAGGGAAGTGGGAGGAGGGGAGGAGGTTGAAATTTTGAATGGCATTATTTATAAAGCAATAAAAATAAATAAAAAGAAAAAAAAATTCTTATGTCTACAATGACCATAATAGCAATGTCTAACTTAGTAGATTATTAAGAAGATCAAAATCTTCATAGATAATGATGAAACAAAAATTCTACATATTGTTAATATTTTATATTTGGTCATAGTGATGATTGTAACTATTATTTTGATATATTTGATTAAGGAGCTAGGGAGGTAACTCAGCAAGTGGGAAAACAGTGCTGGCTGCGCACACCTTATAACCCAAGCTCATACCCTAGGACTCAAGTAAATATTAGGATGTTGTTGTGTGCACCTCTTAATTCAGCAATTTCTATGGCAAAATGGTAGTCAGAGATAGGATAATTAGCTGGGACTTCATAAAGCATCTAAACCACAATTTGCTCAGTTCAGCAGCGAAAGAATGAAGAGAGACCCAATAACACAGAGTTAAAAGGAGAAAACCAGTTCCCAAAATTTGTACTCTGTTCTCATATGCATTCTATGCCAAACAAGTATCTTTACATCTAAACATCAGACATGATACACATAAACACACACACACACACACACACACACACACACACACACACACACACACACACACTGTATTCTGTCAATTATGTTTTAAATAAATTGCTGATTGGCCAGTAGCCAGGCAGGAAGTATAGGTGGGACAACCAGACAGGAATTAGAGGTGGGCCAATGAGAACAGGAGAATTCTGGGAAGAAGGAAGCCCATTCTTCTGAAGTCCTTGCCCAGCCACAGAAGTAGCAAGATGTGACTACCCCACTGAATAAGGTACCGAGCCACGTGGTTAACATAGATCAGAATAATGTGCTAATATAATTTATGAGTTAATAAGAAGCCTGAGCTAATGGGCCAATCAGTTTATAACTAATGAAGGCTTCTGTGTGATTTCTTTGGGACTTAACAATTGTAATAACCAGCCAGGACAGAAAACTCAGTCAGCACAAACACACACACAATTATAAACATGTATAAATGACGTAAGGCCCTCTATTCTCTGTACTTCCTCAAAAATGCTAAAATATAATTTTACTATTATGCATGTCCATTCACCTTTCTTTTAAACACTTGGGAATTTCTTTTAGTTTCAATCTCCATCATCATCCACTAGACTTGTATTTAAAGATGTACATACAAGTACTAAATACATATCTTAATGAATGCATACCTTACAGTATTATTAAAGAACACAAAATGTTTCTTTAACAATGTAAATTTTTATCTTTTAGTATATACTTTTACCAAATAGTTTGCTTCTTTCACATATAGTTACACTTATTCCTCTTTTCTTTACTTTCAGTGATTATTGGATGTTATCTATGGAAAAAACATGTTTTCCAAAGTGACATAAACCAAACACAACTTCAGTATTACAATAGGATCTATAGTTTCCCTCACTAAATTTGAGTATTTTTTTAAAGTAAATCTAGGAACACTTTTTTTTTAGAGCCTATAAGCACTTAAAGAATGCTTTTTGCCTTCAGAATTTTTTACCAATGGGGACTGCAGACAGTGTTTAATACTGTCTGTTACTGTTAAATACTGTTAAAAGGAGAATTTCTGTGGGTTTTAAATGTTTTCTTGACTCTATAAAAAGAGAAAGATTCATTTTTAAATGTAATGTTCATATAACAGATAAATGGCAAAAAGGCACTGAATTTACTGACTGAAATGTCAAAATGGTGAATAAAACATAAACAGTGGTAAAAATACTGATGCACCTCACTGCAACATAATCAACCATGAGATTCTGGGTTACTTTTGTAAAATAAGAAAAAATGCTTAAGATGACAAAATTCAATTTGGTTATTTTCCAGGAATCATCTAAATTATTAGTATTAATTTTTGAACTAAATTCACATTTAATTGTCTACTTAATGAATTATCCACCTACTGTGTATTGTTAGCATTTTTTTAACTGAAAATGAAGTGAGATTTGCACATTCAAGTAGTTGAACACACTGTAATACAGTAAAACTATGGGTGCATGCCTAGCCTTTTGAATGACAAGCTTGCAGATAAAAGATTATATAGACATTTGTTGTGGGATATTTGATCTACTATGACATTCTTAGACTGTGTTACTAAAGTTAACATTGAAACAGAGGGTTGAAACAGCAACTAGTTGAACAGAATTAGCAATAGAGAAGCCAGGAATATAGATAGGGAAGAAAACAAGAAGTAGAAGGGAGAGACTTAGAGTTTTTTCATTGTCTTCTTGATCTGAGTAGTGTGGAGAGGAGGACAGCTGGTTGATTCTGTGCTGCTCCGTTGATCTGTCAGGTTTTTACACTAATATCTAACTCCTGAGATTTTATTGATTGTAGAAGAATTTTGAAAAATTCCTCAGACATTGACAAAAAACACAATGTCTACTGCTAGAAACAAAGTGCAACTTAATCCAAAAATACTACAAACATAGTTAAAAAACCTTCAGAGTAATAAAAGTTGGAGGATGTATTAGTCAATGTTAAGTAGAGGAACAAATCCAATAGAATGGGTACATATTACAAAGGGCATTTGTTAGATTGCCTTATGTGATGTGAGCTATTTAGTCCAACAATGGCTGACTGGAGAAGCTGAAAACACTGTAGTTGTTCTGTTCATAATGTGGGCTGTCTTAGTAGTGCCCATGTGATGCTGAAGACTTGGATAATTCCTGTAGGGTGGCTAAACTTTCTTTTGTATTGAAACAAAAAGGAAAGGCTTTAACTTTAACATAGTAAAATTACATATAACCAAACAGTTATCAAGCAAGAATTACAGTTATAATATTTATATCTATTTTATCTTTTATCATAACAAAGGAATACTATAACTATAACTAACCACTCTTTAACTCAATCAAAGAATCCAGAAGCATATAATATTACCAAAGTAAACAGGAAGTGCATTGTAAGCAACTTCCAAAACTCTAGAAATGATAGAGACATCTCACTGCCTGGACAGTCACTCAAAGTTCTTTTTTTACCATTGGGGCATCCATCTTCAGCCTACAGGCCCATAGTATTGAGCAGACTTTTTCATGAAGCAGGAAATTTCAAAGACAATTCAGTCACTTTCTTCTGTTTCTTGCAGAATGTCTCACAGACTCTTTTATGAAACAAGAACCCCAAAGGATCATTTGGGTACTGTTGTTATACTACCAGCACTCAGATACATGAACATTGTTCATAATCTGAGAAAACTAAGCATGTGTTTAAGTATGTTTTAGTTATTAAATTCAGGACTGTCACCAGCAACCAACAAAATTCCTAATCACTAAGCCAAGACTAAGAAGATATATTGATCCAGGAATTTATTTTCTGCTTAGTCCTCATGTTATATTTTTATTTTCATTTCATAGCTTCATAATCACAGTTGCCATTTTATGTTTTTTAAATGATCATGTTATGACTATGTACTTGTATAGCAAGAAAACAAACATTTATTGCTTCCATTGTAGTGACTTGGTGCTGGATTTATTCATTGTGATTGTTTTCAGTTGTTTGTCATAATATTTAAAATTGCAGTTCCTTGAGGGTCAAGCCTTATTTTGTTCCTTTAATGGTGTCAGATTTTATTCATCCCTAGTTAACTTTGCAATCTGTGTCTACACAATTTTACAATCAGTTTTAGTTCTCTTCTCTAGTCTCTACATTTTGCTTCAGATGGAAAAACCTTTCACATTTTGGCTGAGCTAAAATTTCCATTGAGTTGTCTATGATGGAAAGATCCAGAACAAGCTTTGGAGGATGGTAGGACCACTAGTCATTGTTCTGTTGACTTTTTAGCACAACACCTTTATCTGGAAACTTCCTCTATCAGTTTTGTCATTGCAGTGTGTGTTGTTTATACTTTTAAAAAACACAATTCTCCCATCAAAGGGAAAATGGTTTAACCTGGAGTCAAATTTGAGTTGCCATGACCTAATTAATATTGAGTTGATTTCTCTAGCTTCTATATTCCAACATGGAAGCGCTCTCATGAAGTTTTTTTTTTATTAAGAGAACAAAGAAAGTCATAAATAAAGGCAAATCTAAAATGTATTGGTGGACAAATCAATGAAGCCACTTGTAGACAGGCCTCATATGTTTTCTCATAGTATTCTTAGTCCTTCAGTGGAGAAGGAGGTTTTATTGATTTAGTACATTTCAAAGATATTTGTTTATCAGGATGTTAGGACTGAAATAAAAAGTATGTCAAGAATCCCTTTTCTGTATTAGCTCAAGATAGTCCCAAAGTTATAATTAAACAACGTGATCTGCAATATTCCAAATTTTACGTATTATGGAAAATTTTTTCCAGTTGATTAATATATGCAGACAGCTTCCTTCCATGATGAATGAAAATTAGGATATGACCATTTTAAAGTATTTTAAGGGTATTTTATTATAGATATGAGGAATAGTTAGACCAGAGGCATGTGGAAGTGTCCAAACTGAATGGGATTATGGAGAAGATTTTTATTGATCATATAAGGGACAAGAACAGATAGAGAGAAGAGTTCAGGGTGAACATGGCCAGCAGACTAAACAGTATCATGGGATAACAGAGGGGGAAGAAGAGTGAAAGAGAACCAGCTCACCAGGAGAGAGGGCCTGGGCAATGAGACCAAGAAACCTGCTTAGCTAAAATGGCTGAGATTACATACAGATCAGAGGATGGGGAAAGGGACACAGAGACCCAATCCCTGGGAGGAAAAGGTTTTGGGTAGGGGGCTGGGTGAGACCTGCTGGAGGATTCACCCATACTGAGTGAGCCTTCTCCTGGGTTTGAGACCTAACACTTTAAGTAATCATAGGGCTTTCTCCCATTATCTCATATCACGCTTTCTTTCTTAATAAAGTGCTTCTCCAGGTTTTGGAAGGAAACATTTTTTTAAATCAAAGTCCTTTATTCTGTCTCAGGTATGATGTTCCATTTTCCCTAATTATCTTATTAAGGCTCTTCCATTTCAAGGCTCAAGCCTGTCATCCTGCCCCAATAATCTGGTCAGGAGATGCTTGCTCATAAAAATATTCATTCTGATTAACAGTTTCATGTGGATTTCATTATGGATATTGGACATCTTACTTGTAAATCTCTGGTTTCTAACAAATCTTTAATCTCCAAATATAGCACAAAACCTATTTGAAAGGTAAATTTAAAAAACCTATTTAAGAAACTCAATGGTTGGCGCATGCCTTTAATCCCAGCACTCGGGAGTCAGAGGCAGGCGGATCTCTGTGAGCTCGAGGCCAGCCTGGTCTACAAGAGCTAGTTCCAGGACAGGAACCAAAAAGCTACGGAGAAACCCTGTCTCTAAAATTCAAAAAAAAAAAAAGAAACTCAATGGTTATATGAAAATGATTCTTTATATTAGCTCTCAGTGATTTACATTTAAAATACAAACATTTAATTAATTTTATCACATATTTTATGCTTTATTTTGCATTACTAAATATTCAGTCTCAGAGCAGAAGTTAGAAATAGCTTTCCAAGAGAAATCAATGAATTTTCTGCATAGCAGCCTACACAAAATTTCTAAAATAGCAGAACAAGCTAAAATCAGACCAAACACTCAATTTGACAGACACATTTTTCCTAACATTTACCTCATTAACTCTAAACTTCATTGAAAAATAAATCAATCTATAAGCTTCACTGAAGAGCTATTAAAACTGCTGCAATGGACAAATTAATTGGTGAGTTAGTTCTATGAACTAAAATGTCAAACAGAAGAGCCATTTTTTTAAATGTAACTATTGTATATTTGGTGAATAAGGGCACAAGCAATTTATTCTTTTTCCAAAATTTAGAACTCCATTGAGAGAAGAATGTCAAAGTAGCAAAGGCCCATTAAGAAAAACCTTGCCTGTTTTTTAAAAGAAAGGCATGTCTGTCCTGGGTCAAGACCTAAAAATCCAGTTCATCTTGGTCAATGACCTGACTAAGGGCATGTCACTCTAGAAGATAATATTATCAGTAGGGCATGTGTGCTCAACTTAAGCCATGTTAAAGAGATAGGAAGGAAAGCTATTCCTTGTATGAGATAATTTATTTTTATCTTACTCCCATTTAGCTATTAGTAGTTTCTGATGGTATATTTCTGCATCTTCTCAGAAAGATATAATTATTTTTCCTTCTCTTATTTTCTCTCTTTCAGATACTAGTTAGAGTCTAAGAATGTTTTTTTTTTCTGGTACTTTCAACCTTCTTAGGCTTTCTCAGAAGTTACCCTCCCCACAATATGGCTTCCAACTTGTCTCAGATGGCATGCCTTTTACACATTCTCTTCTCCATCTTCCTTCTCCAGGAAGCTGCTAAGATTTGCCGCCTGCTTCCCTGATATGTTTCTTTTAAACTCTAATAAAGTTGTTCTCAAGTCTTATTTTTAATCCCATTCTTAAAATCTTTAATTATTGAAACTAGAAGCTCAAGAGGGAACCTTGAATTCCCTAATAAAATTTTACAATTCTAATATGACTCTCAAGATTTCTATTAGTGAAAAGAGCCATAATGTCTTATTATTTCATTCTTGAAATAAAATTTTCCTTAAATTACAGGTGATTTTAAGCATACCTTGGTGAGTTCAGTGAAATGTTCCTTTTTGATTTAGTGGGGAATCTACTAGGATCACATTTTGGTCTCCTGTGTGACCTAGGTTCTTGAGATCTCCATCAAATGAATTCACACAAGCCACACAGTCTACATTGCAGAGAACAGATAGTTACAGATTGTTAAAGGATAATGTGAAGCATACTTAAAAGGTGAGCCTGGACAATGACTAAAGAACAATGGTTAAGGGAAACACTCTGGAATTGTATTTTTTAGGTAAGCTTTATATTGTTTCTTGACATTTCTGGGACAAGTTCCCTGAAGAATATTTTTCTGTATATGTAGTTTATAAGCAGATGTAGATTAATTTTTTATCTTTAAATTGTATCTGTAGCCATACAATTTTAATATTAAATAATACTATAATAGAATGGTTTTAAACAGAAGGAAAAAGAGAAATTTTCATTTACAATACTTCTCCCCAGACTTAATTTTTAAATAGCTTCTTATAAGTTGATCAATGAGACAAATGTATCTAGTGACCAATCATGCCTTATTTCTATTACACTCAAGGAAACTAATATTTAAAAACAAGTCCAACATCCACAATCATATCTGAAAGGAATAACAAATAGTGGTTTCTTTTGCAATTTAAAAATTGTTCATGTTACGTCAGTACACCAAAGAAAGGTGACAATGGTGTTTGTTCTTTACCCAAATGCATTTACCTAGATAGTAGTCTTAAAACCTTCCAGGCAGTTCAGAATGTCATGTCACCATCTAAGCCCAGAGACAGTCAGATTACTTTCTTCTGAACAGCAATCAATATTGTGCAGCTTCATTTCCTGGTTCTATAAACTGCTGGTTTTAATGGAAGAGAGCCATGTACATTGGCCTACACATTTGTTAGTATCTAGTTAGTTACCCAATAATGCTTTATAACCTACCCTTACCCTGAATGGTGATTCTAATAACTTCTATTAATTAAGTTTAGTTTCTGTCTATAATCCCAATTATCTGGAGAGTGAAACTTTTGCTGTGAATATTAAGAAGGCAAGATCTGATAAATCATCAGAAATTATAGAATATGACATTTACTTTAGTATGTTTAGTATAAAAAGAATGATGTATCTTTAAAAATGCCATAATTCAAATGAATGTGGTTAAATTCCAAGAATAGTGAGAGTGATACTGAGCCTCTTGAAAGCATAAGGAAGGAGTTGAACATAAACAATTCAAGGAATACTCTTAAGGACAGTTTAGAGTGCTGCAAGTATTCTATTTTCATCTATCAAAAGAGGAGGGAGCCTAAAGATTACCACATTCACTTTTTTTTGCAAGAGACCTTAACTGATTTGATTTGTATCTCATTGTGATGCTTCCTGGCTCTGGGTGAAGGTTTTAAAGTTTTAACATAGCAGCATACCTACAGGAAGAGGATATCATTTTTAGACAGCTTCTTTCTCATAAATGAGTAAAGTGAATCAGTTTTATCATGACGTTGTACTGAATTAGTTAGACACTGTGGGAAAACTATAGATATGTTAGTGGAGTTTCCTGTCCAGCCAGCAACTCCCAAATTACCAACACAGAGGCTTGATACTACTTATAAATGCCTAGCCAATAGCTCAAGCCTAGCATGATATTAGCTAACTATTACATTTAAATTAACTCACATTTCTCATCTATGCTTTGTCATGTGATCATTGTTGCCTCCCCTGACACTGCTCGTCTTTATTCTAGTATCCTCTGTGGCTGGCTGTCTCATCTATACTTGCTGCCTGACCACCTGCTAGTCAGCTTTTTATTACCCAATGAGATTAATACATATTCACAGTGTCCAGAGGATTATTCTTCAATATAGAACTATTTACATTATTGAAAGAAAATCTAATCTCGTGTGATATATTCCAATTGTATACTTTATAGGGGTCTACTATGTAAACCAATTGAAATATATATTAATGGTCAAAACATTACCTAGATCCTTTAGACATAGCAAATGCATTGACATAAATGGAATATACAAAATTTCCTGTTAAGTTTGTTACTGATCGGAGTGGAACCGACAAAGATGGCGGTGCAGGTGATGCAAGCTGTGCAAGCAGTTCATCTTGAGTCTGAGGCTTTTCTAGTTTGTTTCAACCATGCTCTGAGCACTGAAAAGGAGGAGGTAATGGGCCTATGCATAGGGGAGTTGAATGATGACATAACGAGTGACTACAAATTTACATACACTGGAACTGAAATGCACACAGTTGCAGAAAAGATGGATACCATCAGAATTGTTCACATCCATTCTGTTATTATCTTGCGACATTCTGACAAGAGAAAGGACCGTGTAGAAATTTCTCCAGAACAGCTGTCTGCAGCCTCAACAGAAGCAGAAAGGTTGGCTGAACTAACAGGTAGTCCCATGAGAGTTGTTGGCTGGTATCATTCTCACCCTCACATAACCGTTTGGCCTTCCCATGTTGATGTTCATACACAAGCCATGTACCAAATGATGGATCAAGGCTTTGTAGGACTTATTTTTTCCTGTTTCATAGAAGACAAAAACACAAAGACTGGTGGGGTACTCTACACTTGCTTCCAATCCATACAAGCACAAAAAAGCTCAGAGTATGAGAGAATTGAAATCCCAATCCATATTGTACTTCATATCACTATTGGGAAGGTATGCCTTGAATCAGCAGTAGAACTGCCAAAGATCCTATGTCAGGAAGAACAGGATGCATATAGAAGGATTCATAGCCTTACACATCTGGACTCAGTAACCAAAATCCATAATGGCTAGGGGTTTACCAAGAATTTGTGCAGTCAGATGTCAGCAGTCAGTGGGCCTCTACTACAGTGGTTGGAGGACAGATAGGAGCAAAAACCAGCAGCATTTGAAGGAGTTGCAACAAGAAAAGAAGAGCTTATGGAAGAGTTGTCTTACCTAGAATAAAGTAGGAGGACAAAAATGTGATAATATTGTTTCTCAGTTTGTGCACTGAATATGGTTCAAAACTATATACAACTCCTATGTAGGCAGATAATTCAGGAGCCCTTTTTATATTCCAACAGATAGTTTTATGTATATAAAAATATAAGATGTCTTCCTAAAACTTTTCCAGAGCTTATAGAATCCTCTTGCCTAAAGTTGCTGTAAAAGCATGGAGGATGATTTACAGAATATGAAAGTTATTTTGTAAGGGTTATAAGAGGTGCATTAGCAAGGAATGTCTGGGAATAAAATGTTTGATAACATTAAGCATTAACTTGTACTATGCACAAGAGTCTGTGTTTTACAGAGTTTGTTATAGCTACCTTACTTAAGAGAATCTAAGTATTATATGCAAAGTTTCAGTCAATGCTTAAGGAAGTATCTTTCACAAATCTGTCTAAATAATTCATTTAAATTTGAATTTAGTTAATATTTTAAACTTTTCTGTTTAGACACACTTACTTGCTCTATTTTTAACCAAATACTGTCTCTAAAATCTTTGAGAAGTGAGAGATTTGATAAAGTGACATTGCTTTACATAAACCACAAAGGATTATTTCCCATTCCGCAAATTGTAGGCAAAAGGCTTTCACCAGATGCCCGGTTTTCCCCTGTGGTCCTATTGTACCTTGGAACCTTACACAAAAGTGTATAGTTTATCTTATCCTCAAATAATTTTCCTTTTTATGATAGTCATCATTAATGTTATTCTTCATTGAATTATCTCTACACAGTTGAGGGAAAGCAAGAAATTATTGGTCATTTAGTTGTCAATTTCCTGCACATATATACCTTTATAGATATTTCTATAGTAAATATTCTGACATTTTTAAAGAAATTGCTGAAATAAAAGGTTTTATTTGACATTGAGAATCATTCAATGTGTGGAAAAATAATTTTATATCAAAAGATATTTGTTCTTACAACCTCCATATGAAGAATTACAAGTAAGGAACAGGGAGCTCTTTCTCTCTAAAATGTACCTGCACCCATGATGTAACTTTAAAACACCAAAGTAAACTTACTTTCTGGTTGTTCTTTCTTGATATAACTTGTGAAAACACTTAAATAATAACCAGGTTATCCTGAAAAGTCCACATGAAGTTCACAGCAGCTTATCACAAAACTGTGAGCATAGTTTCTTGCAAACAACATTAAGACACACACTTTTCCTTATAATAAACTAGTTCAAATAAAAAATAACTACAAATAAGAACATATACATTTTAATATATATAATTATATAATTAATTCAAAGATAAGTTGTTCATTCATGATTAATATCTACACAAATGCTGTAGGACAATGGTTTTATATACCCTGTAAAGTTTTGTACATTGTACTAGTTTAATAAATGCTAATTGGCCAGTAGCCAGGCAGGAAATCTAGGTGGGGCAACCAGAATAGGAGACTTCTGGGAAGAAGAAAAGCTGAGTCTGCAGGTGTCACTCAGATACAAAGGAAGCAAGATGAGAACACCTCACTGATAAAGGTACCAAGCCACATAAATAACACAGAGAAGAATTATGGGTTAATGTAAGATGTAAGAGTTAATAAGAAGCCTGAGCTAATAGCCCAACCAGTTTATAACTAATGTAGACCTCTGTGTGTTTCTTTGGGACTGAATGACTGCAGGACTAGGCAGGACAGAAATCTCTGTCAATACACACAGATACCTTTCCTCCAAAGGAAAAACATGTTAAGAGTCAAAACATCACAAGACCTGAGGGGAGAGTCCTTTACATAAGAATTTTCTAAAATTTTCTGCAGTCATTTGTAAAAACAGAGAGATACTTAAGAGTTCTTTAATTCTGGGTTGTCAATAAATTCTGAGTTTGCAAATCCCACTTATAATTCACTCAATGACAAGTATTTCTTGGATGTACAGAATACTTTCTTTGGAGAAAGAACAAATTATCCTCATATGCTAAGGCACTGGGCCTTAAGTATGAGCATATTTGAATAACTACCTTGAATTTTTGTGTATAATAGAATACTGTCAAAGAGTTCATCTTTCTTGAAATAATAAGTCTCAAATAAAAGCACATATATTTACATACTAACTTTATGTTGATTACCATTGTTTATAAATTATTTTTTTATCCCTAGCTATATATTGGATTTCAATTTAAACGTTTTGAACCTGGGTGGTTCCTACTAAAACCCATGGCAGAGCATCATGATCATCCAAATATGTTTATGGGGAAAATCTATCTTCAGTGGAATATTATTTGTATAAAAACTCCCCAAAAGGATACTATATAGTCTATAATATTTAATAGTGAATAAATATGTATTTTCCAATCAGAAATAAAAATCATCCAAGTTACTGTGGAATCAGATATGTGCCAACTTTAATTCTCCACTTATAAAGCTTCCTTTCCACAGGGAAGAGAATATCAAATTTACAGAGTAATGGGTATCATATTTCCAAGATACTGTGAAACTGTTACTAGACTGAAGGAAGGTGTGTATTCAAAGCAATATTTTAACTAATACATAAAGAGAGAAAAATTAGAACAAATATCCAGCAGTGTCTTCAAAATCTGATAGGTAAATAGTAGGGTAAAACACATGATGAAGGTCAATTGGTTGCTTACGTATAGATTTACACATGAAAATCTCATCAGTGTTCAATTATTAATGTTGAAAAATGGACATAATTCTTATTTCCTATCTTGGATTTTTTGACAGTGATTTCTGTAACTACATCTTGAGACACTTAAAAAATATTCCTTAGGATATGGGAAGTGAAAGTCTTGAAAATCAAATTCAATGAAAAAAACATCCTTAGGAAAAAGGAAAATTATACTACCATGAGGTTTGAGGTACCTTCTCTATGTGTTGAAAATCCTGGAAGCAAATTATGATGACTTCTAAATTCTATCTTGGGCATGTCATATTCCTATGGCTCAGACTTTTAAATCTGTAAAACTAGAATAATCATAATTTTATGACCAGGACTACTATGAATATTCACTGTAAAAAATATAAATGGTGAAAATACTAAGGATGTTAGTAATTATTATTCCTCTTTGAATATAGATGCAATTCAAATTGAGTCAAAAAAATCCAAAACTAACAATAGTTTTTTTAAAAAATTAAAGATTTAGAAGACCAAATTTATAAATTGCTTTTGGAAGGTTTCCCAAACTTTACCACATGAATTTAACTTCCGACTTTATGGGGATCTCATCCTTGAATTTTTTGTCAACTTAGTCGATATTCCTGAACTCTATGCCATCGTATCATACAGCATATAAAATAAAATATAAACAACATAAATTGCAGAAGATATACACAGCCACAATGAGGTCACCCTTAACTCTTTTTATAAGAAAACAAACTATTTTTTTTCATTTTACATACCAATCCCAGTTCCTACACCCTCTTCCCATGCCCTCAACCTATCCCCACCTCACACCCATTCATTACTCAAAGCGGGTAAAGCACATTGCTTTGGGGGAAGATCCAAAGCCCTCTTTTTTACTATATCTAGGTTGAGAAAGGTGTCCATCCAAAGAGAATAGGTTCCAAAAAATCCAGTACAATCAGTAGGGATGAATCCTGGTGCCACAGCCAGTAGCCCCACAGTTTGCCCCAGCTATACAATTTTCACTCACATTAAGAGAGACTAGTTTGGACCAATGCTGTTTCCTTCCCTGTCCGGCTGGAGTTGTGAGGTCCCACTAGCTCATGTAAACTGTTTCAGTGGGTGTACCCATCATACTCTTGACCTGTTTGCTTATACTGTCACTCCTCCTACTCTTCAGCTGGAATTTGGGAGCTCAGTCCAGTGTTTTAATGCGGGTCTCTGCCTTTGATGCTGAGGTTTCTGCCTAGTTGCTGGATGAAGGCTCTATAGTGATATTTAAGGTATTCAAAAGTCTGAGTACAGGGCAAGGCCATTTTGGGAACACTCTCCTCTGTTGCTTAGGGTCTTAACTGGGGTCGTCCTTGTGAATTTCTGGGACTTAATCTAGTGCTTGGTTTCTTGCTAGCTCCATAGTAGCTCTCTCAATCAAAATATATCTTTCTTTTTCTCTCATCTCTGCCCTGCCTCCATCTCGACAATCCCATTCACTCAGGTTCTCCTCCCCTATCTCCTTCTCCCCTTATATTCCCCTTCCACTCATTTATCAGTCCTCTGTCTGATGTGAGTTGCTAAAGATCTTTTCCCAGGCAGTATGCTCCCTTTTTGTCTTATTGACTGTATCATTTGCTTTACAGAAGTTTCTCAGTTAAAGGAGGTCCCATTTATTTATTGTTGCTATCAGTGTGTGTGTATTACAGATTTTATATTTGGAAGTGTTCTCCTGTGCCCATGCATTGAAGGCCAATTCCCACTTTCTTTTATATCAGGTTTAGTGTGGTTAGATTTATGTTGAGGTCTTTAATCCATTTGGACTTGAGTTTTGTGCATGAATCTATTTTCTTTCTTCTACATGTTGACATCTAGGTATGCCAGCACCATTTGTTGAAGATGCTTTTTCTTTTCTATTGTATAATGTAGTAGGAGCTGAGGGCCTGCTTTTCATCCTGCCCGGCTCCTGCATGGCTAGCTTTACACCAGAAATAACAACACACAAATTGTATTCTTTTAAACACTGCTTGGCCCATTATATCTAGCCTCTTCTCAGCTAACTCTCACACCTGGACTAGCCCATTTCTAATAATGTGTGTAGCAACCCAAGGTGCCCTTACCGGGAAGATTTCAGCCTATGTCCATCCTGGGTTGGTACTTCATCGCGTGTGTCTCAGAGAGCATAGCTATCGAGTCTGAGCTCACTTCCTCTTCCTCCCAGCATTCTGTTCTGTTTACTCCACCCACATATGTTCTAACCAATAAAATGGGCCAAGGCAGTTTCTTTATTAGCCAATGACCTTCCTCCATCATTTCCCCTTTTTCTGTTTAAACAACAAAAAAGGAAGGCTTTGACATAGCAAAATTACATATAACAAAACAGTTATCAAGCAAGAATTACAATATTTACATCTATTTTATCTTTATCATAACTAAGGAAACCAACTATAACTATCTATCTATTTTTTAACACCATCAAAGACTCCAGAAGGATATAATATTACCTAAGTAAATAAGAAGTAAGCAACTTACAGACTCTAGAAATGACAGAGACATCTTGCTGCAGGGACAGTCACCCAAAGTTTCTCTGTATCCTTGGGGCATGTATCTTTGGCCTACAGGCCTATAGTTTCCATGAAGCAGGAAATTTCAAAGGCAGTTCAGTCACTATCTGTTGTGTCCTGCAGAATGTCTCACAGACTCTTCTTTAAGTCAGGAACCCCGAAAGATCATCTCACCTTTAGGCAAGTTCAGCAGCCCTCTCTCTGTGGGTTCTCTGTGTCCAGTTTATGCAATAGTCCAGGCAAGAACAGTTTCTTGCCCAAATGGCTATCAAAATCCATAAGGATCCTCTTTGATGCCCATCTTCTTCTTGAAGTAGATTGGTGCTGCCAGGAGCAGAGTGTCTCATTGTCATGAAAAGCCCTAAGTTATTAAAACATTTAAAATGCCATATTCTATAATCTTTGAAAAATATGAAGAATGCCTATCTGAAATATATCTATGTATATCTAGAAAATCTTAACTAACATGAATACAAGCTTGACTATTATTAATTATCCATTAACAACCTATATACATTACATTTTAAGTGAACTATACAATCACAATACCTTAATAAAGATCAGAAATACATATACATATAACAAAATTGACCTTAAATCTCTATCAATAAAGCAAAATCTATACTAATGCCAATTATTCATATCTAAATCATATCCCCCTTTAAATGTAAAAGAACATTTATAAACCATATTTGGGAACATGGTTCCAGTTTTTTCTCTCCAAACTGCTTTCTGCTGAATGGGGGTGTCATTAATTAGGTCTTTCATGGTATAATCTGTGTGCTAGTTTCATCTCAGTTGGCAGTTGAGCGAAGCAATTTTCTGAAGGTGTTCACAGCAATTCTTCAGGAGGGCATGCTCCATCATACCATATTGGAATAGAAGAAATCCACAGGGTCTCATCCTCTGTGAAAACAAAAGAAGAAACTCCTTTTCAAAGTATCATATTCTTAAATCCAAATTCTGAAGTCAAGGTATTTTCAAAATATCTATATTCGGTTAGTTTAGCAGCATTTATAAACAAATATCTTTTAGCAGTTGTTGCTTCTTCCTCAGCATTCAAATAATTCAAACAGAGCATAATAGCATACAGTATCAAAATTCTCTGTCTATTCTTTATCTTTGTGTGTTTTATTTTAACCCCTACTTTGTTTATTTTTACTTTTATTTTTTGATTTTTGAGACAGGTTCTTTGTGTCTTTGACCTGGAATAACTCTGTAGACCAGGCTGTTCTTGACCTCTCAGAGATCCACCTCTCTCTGCCTCCCAGGCATTGGGATTAAAGGCGCATGCTACCTTGAAGTCATAGAGGTCAATCTCCCTCTGCCTTCTAAGTGTTGGGATTAAAGGTGTGTCCTACCACACCCAACTACTCCCTTTCTTCCTTTTTTTTTTACTTTAAGAACTTTAACTTTTAGTCTGTATATATTTTTAATACATTGTAAATCATTTAGAAATTTTCTTTGTCTTTGAATCTCTCTTTACTGTATATCTCTCTTTTTCTGACCACATGAGTCTTTAATTTACCAAGCAATATCAGTAGGATTAAAGCCGTGGCTTTGACGACTGGATCCAGCCCATTCCTTAGCTTTCCAGCCTCGTGGCTGAGTTACCTGCGAGCTGCAACAGACAACATTCAAGTCCTCTCTCTGTAGCTGTCCTTTCTGCCTCAAAGAGTCAGTTTGCCCTGGCAGGACGGCCCACAGAGTTAGCATTTTAAAATGGCTCAGCTTTTTTCCTGCTACTGCTGAAAACCGAAAAGCAAGTGTTTAGCTTTCCATCAACACCGTTTAAGTGTTTTGTAGCAGGACCTCTTAAGAGCTGCAGAGTTTTGTAGCTAAAGCTGAGTCAGGAAGCCTCTCTTAGATGAGAGTGCTTGCTTGCCTCTAGCAAGCAGAGTAGACCTGATAAATTGTTGCTACCAAGAAAACATGCTTTATTCTTTCTTAAGCTTTTTCAGGCTTTCAGTGGATTCAGTTGTCCACACGTCTGGGAGCCTTTTTGTAGTAGGAGCTGTGGGCCTGCTTTTCGTCCCGCCTAGCTCCCACATGGCTAGCTTTACACCAGAAATAACACCACACAAATTGTATTCTTTTAAACACTGCTTGGCCCATTATATCTAGCCTCTTCTCGGCTAACTCTCGCACCTGGAGAAGCCCATTTCTAATAATGTGTGTAGCACCCCAAGGTGCGCTTACCGGGAAGATTTTAGCCTATGTCCATCCTGAGTCGGAGCTTCATCATGTGTGTCTCAGAGAGCATAGCTATCAAGTCTGAGCTCACTTCCTCTTCCTCCCAGCATTCTGTTCTGTTTACTCCACCCACCTATGTTCTAACCAATAAAATGGGCCAACGCAGTTTCTTTATTAGCCAGTGACCTTCCTCCATCATTATAATTGTAGATTCTTTGTAAAAATCAGGTGTTCATAGGTGTGTGGATTAATATCTGTGTCTTTGATTTAATTCCATTGGTCAACCTGTCCACTTTTATGCTAATAACAAGATGTTTTTCAGTACTGTAGCTCTATAGTACAGTTTGATGTCAGGGATGGTGATTTCTCCAGAAGTTACTTTATTCTACAGGAATGTTTTGGCTAACCTGTTTTTTTTATTTTTCTATATTAAGTTGATTATTTTTCTTTCAACGTCTGTGAAGAATTGTGTTGGGATTTTGATAAAGTTTGCATTGAATCTAAAGACAGCTTTTGATAGGATTGCAACTTTTATTATGTTGAGCCTACCTATCCAAGAGCATAGGAGATCTTTCCATTTTCTGGTATCTTCTTCAATTTCACTCTTCAAAGACATAAAAAACTTGTTGAACAGGTCTTTCACTTCTTTGGTTAAGGTTACCCCTAGATATATTGTATTATTTGTGGCTATTGTGAAGGTTGATGTTTCTCTTATTTTTCCTCAGCTCCTTTATCATTTATATATAGGGGGGATACTCAATTTTTTAAATTATCTTGTATCCTGCTATATTACTGAAGGTATTTTTCAGCTGTAGAATTTCCCTAGTAGAGTTTTGAGGGTCACTTTTGCATACTATCTTATCATTTGCAAATAGCCAAAGTTTGACTTCTTACTGTACAATTTGAATGCCCTTGATTTCCTGTTGTTGCCTTATTGCTCTAGCCATAGCTTCAAGAACTATGTTGAATAGTTATGGAGAGAGTGAACAGCCTTGTCTTGTTCGTGATTTTAGTGGGATTGCTTTGAGTTTTTCTCCATTTAATTTGATGTTGGCTATCAGCTTGTTGTATATTGCTTTTATTTTTTTAAAAGGTCTGATATCTAAAATATATAAAGAACTCAAGAAACTAGACTTTAAAATGCTAATTAACCCAATTAAAAAATTGGGGCACTGAACTGAACAGAGAATTCTCAACAGAAGAAGTTCTAATGGCTAATAGACACTTAAGGTCATGCTCAACCTCCTTAGCAATCAGGGAAATGCAAATCAAAACAACTTTGAGATATCATCTTACACATGCCAGAATGGCTAAAATCAAAAACACCAATGATAGCCTTTGCTGGAGAGGCTGTGGAGAAAGGGGTATGCTCATCCATTGCTGGTGGGAATGCAATCTTGTGCAACCACTTTGGAAATAAGTGTTTCGGTTTCTCAGGAAATTTGGGATCAACCTATCTCTGGACCCAGCCATACCACTCTTGGGAATATACCCAAGAGATGCCCTATCATATGACAAAAGCATTTGTTCAACTATGTTCATAGCAGCATTATTTGTAATAGCCAGAACCTGGAAACAAACCTATATGCCCTTCAATGGAAGAATGGATGAAGAAAGTGTGGAATATATACATATTAGAGTACTACTCAGCGGTAAAAAACAATGACTTCGCGAATTTTGCATGCAAATGGATGGAAATAGAAAACGCTATCCTGAGTGATGTATCCCAGTCCCAAAAAGATGAACATGGGATAATTGGTTTCTAGCCATAAATAAAGGACATTGTGTATATTGCTTTTATTATGTTTAGATATTTTCCTTGTATCCCTGGTCTCTCCAACACTTTTATCATGAAGGGGTGTTGGATCTTGTTGAATGATTTTTCAGCATCTAATGAGATGATCATATGTTTTTTCTTTCAGTTTATTTATAGGGTGGAATGCATTGATAGATTTTCATATATTGAACCAATCCTGCATCTCTGGGATAAAGCCAACTTGATCACGGTACATGATTATTTTATGTGTTCTTGGATTTGATTTGCCTTTATCTTATTGAGAATTTTTGCATTAGTTTTAAACACTGAATAGAGACATGGAGATTTATACTCAAATGCTAAACTGAATAAATTATTATGGATGGAGAATTATTGATATAAAATATTTAAAAATGAAGAATTAGTGGCCAAAGAAGCCTAAAATACCATGTAAAATAGTGCAGGGGATTAGAATGTGCTTTGGAGATGACAGGAGTTGAAGATGTACTTGATCACGTACTTTAGATGATCCATTGTGGGGAGGAAGGATTTGTATGAAACCAACTTTGCAGGCTTCTTGTTATTGCTAAGTGATGCACATCCAAAAGGGCAGATACCAACATCTGTGTAGACATAGCTTACAAAGATTGACTATATTTATTCAAAGTAGCTACTCTTATCATAGTCTTATATCTCATGTGTTCTACAAAATAAACATAAAGAGGAATTTGTAATGTAATAAAGATTTGTAAGTGTGACATATATCAATCTTATAATTGTTATTTATTTTTTTCAAAAGCCATCTTTTCCCATTTTACATACCAATTAAAGTTTCCACTCCTTCTCCTACCCCCATTCCCCCACCCCACCCATCATTCAATCCATTAATAACCAAGAGGTTATTAATTTAGCAGAAAATAAATTAAGGAACAAGCAAAGAATTGGATGGGAAAGGAAAGAATAGAAATGATGAAATTCTCAAAATGTAAAAATAAACCAACCATACAAACAAACAAATAACCTCTATCAGGCAAAATAATATTTTTTAGTTTTTAAATCATCAGGGAACAAAAAATTAAATAAATATAATCCATGTGATATGTAATGAGTTAAGGTAAATAGTTCATATGAATTTTCAGTTTATTTTTTAGTGAGAGGACAATATTAAAGGAGACATATTAAGGTAGCCTTTGGAAATATTTCAGAGATAACAGTTAGCCAACTCTTTATGGAGGCTTGTTATATTGACTCAGGTGTCTCCGTGGTTTTTTATTCATTTTGTTTTATTTTGCCTTCCAAGGACATTCACTTATGACAATGAGTTTAAAATTAAGGGATCGTATTAACTTAAATTCACTTAAATATTGGTATACTAGATTTTTCATTATCTGAAATCTTTACTTTCTATACCAGCCAAATATGTGCCAATTCTTCTCAAAGTTACATGGATCTAATATATATTTCTATATTCCATTAAATGGAAAAAGACATCCTCTTCACTTTTACATGACACATTTGTTCATCAATAATCCAGAGATTTATAAATTTTGCATATAATATTCATCAACTTCAATAAGCCTTGACCTAGCCTACTAAACTTGTTCCATTTAAAAATTTGAGACAGAAAGATATATAGCGATTTATGTAGAAATATATTTTCACCTAAAAGTAGAAAAATATATAATTATAAGAAAATAACTCAGGAAATAATTCTATATCCATTTGATTGTTTGAATAAAAATTGTACCCATGAGGTTATATATTAGAATGCTTAGTCATCAGGCAGTGGCACTATTTGTTAAAGAATAGGAGGAGTGTAGCCCAAAACTTATAACAGCCTGCTTAATTTCTTTCAGATCATTCATACGGATGGGTTCCCATGTATGTTCCTTGATGATCCTAGGGATTCTGGAACCAGTCACTTTCTCTGTTGTTATTACTGGAAAGGCAAGTAGAGCTTTAGGTAGAGCTTTGTGGGAATTATCCCGGAGAGTTTTACTAACTGGTGGAGTTAAAATTTGCCTTTCCGCCATTTGCTCCTCTTCATTAGAATTTAGAATTTCCTCAATCTTTTCAAATCTGTTTACCATTGCCTTCTGCAAGGCCTGAATCTCCTGTCCATAATTATGCTCCAAAGCCTTCATTGAGGATTCTAAGGTATGAAGTTTGTCCATTACAGATAATATCTCATCTTTGGATAAAATTTTCATGCATGAATTGTGCCTTCTTGTATTGATAATCTGTCAGTGAATCTGTCATATCCTTTAGACAAAATCCAATTGCCACATTCAGCAGTTTTAATTCTCTCAGTTAATGTTTCAGTTCCTACAGATAGGGACTGAAGTTTACGGTCCCAATCAGCTGTTCCCTCCTCCATAGTAGTGAATCTTTCCTTAATATCAGACTGTACCCTTTCTAAATTTTGCTCAGTTGACAGAGTCATGTTAGACAAAGATCTATTCTCTTCCTTGAGAACTTCAAACTCTTTCTTGAGGAGGTTGTTGTCAGTCTGAATTGTTTTTAAGCATTCAACCTCTGCCCTAAGAGTCTGGGATTCATCTTGTAAGGACTTTATCATCTTTTTATTGTCTAATCATGTTGTAATGAAAAAAAAAAAATGAAAAAAATTCAGAGTCCTATTGGAATATCACATGTGTCCTGCAATATATTAGCCATGGTGTAATTAAATTGGCTATAGAAGCCTTCAACGGTGACATTATCAGACATTTTCCTTATTTATTTATTTATTGATTGATTAAAAGAAATTTTTTACCTGTAATGACTGTTGCCTGCCAGTAGGTGGTGAGGTGCACCCGAGTCCACGTTAGCAGGCTAGGCGTGAGCCCAGTCGCGCTTCCTGAGCTCCTTTAGCTGACTTGCTAGCAAGGGCTGTGAAAGATGGGACACAGGCAGTGAGCCTTGACACAAAATTCTGCGCTGGGCTTCTCTCAATCTAAAGTTCAAAGCCGAATCCACAGCATCGCGGGGCCACGCTCTGGGGCAGAGTCGAAAAGCAACACATTGGAGCGCCAAAATGTTAAGGCATAAAAGAATGGCAGACAGAATTTATTATAAAAATATTCAGCTTTAATAAGGGGAGGACTCACAAAACTGAAGTTCCAGCGGAGAGCAGGAAAACAGAAGGGTAGGCAGGGAACACATCCGCAATATTTATAAGTAAGTAATAACCTCAGGGGATCCCTCCCTTCAAGCAAGGTTGGGCTTCCCTTACATTTGTCCAGTCTGATGACATTGTATTTTCAACCTGCCTCTTATTAGCCATCTCAGTTGCAAAAGCAAATGTGGCAATTTCAAACTGTTTCAAGGACCTGTTTACTTAATAAAGCCTCCAAAACATAAAGGCAGCAATGTTCAGAATTTTACAACATAATATTGCAATATTTGTTCATTTTATTATTAGTTGTTATTGTTAATCATTTAGTGTCTGATTGATTGTCAACTTGACAGGCTTTAGAGCCACTCATGAAATAAGCTTTCTGGCAGCACATATGGGAAGTGTTATCTCCATAAGATTATCCTACCAGCATGCTTGTAAGGGAATGTCTTGGTTAGCTTAATGAAAATGACATACTTAATCTAAATTTGGGCCACAATTTCCATCAGTTACCAAGATATAAGAAATTATTAGAAAAACAGCTTTTGCATTTTTACCAACACATGTTCACTATTTGGTGGTGCGTGCATTTATCTTGCTGCTGCTGCCATCACCATTATCCACTACCATCAGAACACAGCTTTGTTAATTTTCCAAGGTGGAGAAAAGATCTGCCACTCTTTTGGAATCCTCCAGACCTTCAGCAACAGATTGGGAGTGATGACACACCAAGCTTCGAGGACTGAGCAGCTACCACTGTTTTAGTCTCTATAGTGTGAAAAAGCCATCTTTTGACTACTATATATATATATATA
>NC_022026.1:19392792-19415467 GCF_000317375.1 Microtus ochrogaster
TACAAGAAAATCTAATTAATCCCCTTTTAGTACAAGTTCATTTTACCAGTTTTGTTATTCTTGAGAGCTCTAATTAAATATGTTTAGCATGTCCAGTTTACACTTAAAAAATTTCAAAAGTATCTTCCTTTGGGGAAGTAAAAACCATCTATATAGGACTGAATAATAACTGCAGTCTCACTAACTTCTGGAAATCATTGAATATATTTTCTATAGACAATTGTCTCATAAACACATCACCAAAACACATCAGTGTAGAGACTCCACAGAAGGAAAGGGAAGAAGAGATCTTATATAAGCATTTGTGTCTGCATCAACAACATTAAGATATTTATAGCTTCTTCCTAAGAATCATTGTCCCATATTTTCACTCTTTGAACTTTCATCTCTATTGTGTTTCTCCAAGTATCTGCTAAAAATATCTTTTGCAAATATAATTTAGATTTTGCCACTGATAATATTTGAATAGCTACCATTTGCATTACCCTTCAATTCAACGCTGAATCATGACCAAGTATCATTTTGTCATCTGTACATTATCCATGAGTCTGTTTTTTATTTGAGCATGTGCTTAGAATGCAAGACTGTATAAATGTATAGTCTCAAAGAGATGTTGAACCAATAGTATAGAACTCTTGAAAGTTACTGTCCATGTGTTTTCTTCCTTATTTGTAAAAGGGTGAGTCATTTCAAAGTCATTTTATTTTAGAAACTCAAGTTTTGCCACAGACTCTAATCACATGCCTACTGCTCCAGAAAGGGTCTTCTTCACCTCTTTTAGTATGGAGCTAATTTTAGTTTTTAATGAGGTAATTTCATCTTCTACTCTTTCATAATTGAATTTCTTCCCTTGTCCTTTTTTCTATTTGTCAAAATTATTCTGTACCACAAAAAGTATATGCATCACTCACCTTGAATTGAATAATTACTTTCCACTTATATTTTGGTCACTACCACTATAGTGATATTTCCTTCGTATTTTACTAAATAAAGCTTTCCAGAAGATCAGAGAAGAGATCAACTACCCTGGTCACCCTTACTGATCAGGCAATCATGGCACACACCTTTTATTACAGTAGCCAGACAAGTTAGCCATAGACACAAGGCAGTAGTGGTGCATACCTTTATCCCAGCACTAGAAAAGAATATAAGATAGGAGGAGACAAGTCTCAGCTCAGTCTCATTCTGAGGATTCATGGAGAAATAACTACCATTTTCATCTGAGGTAGAGGTAAGAGCCAATGACTGGCTGCTTTAATTTTCTGATCTTCTGATTGAACTCCAATATATGTCTCTTGGTTTTTATTATCTGTGATAAATTTGGTAACTAACGTCTGAGGTATGAATTCACAAAAAAGCCATTGGCCTGAGGCTTTTAAGCTACCATCACAAGCCTTAGATACACATGGGGCTACTGCCAGGACTTCAAGTGGGGCTCTAACCCTACCTGCCCAGGTTTTCTTTTCTTTTTATCCCCAAGCCTATCAATCCCCTGTGGGTTTTTCAGACAACCAGTTCTCTCTCTCTCTCTCTCTCTCTCTCTCTCTCTCTCTCCACAATGACTTGTGGGCTCTCCCAGTATCACCTAGATAGATGCCTTAAAATCCCATAATTCTTTTTATTTCACACAATAACAATAATCATCATATCTTCACCAATATCGTTGATGAATTTGGTAAGAAATTTGGGAATTCTTAAAGGGAGGAATTCATTAAAAGAGAGTTTAAATGGGCGATGGTGGTGCACGCCTTTAATCCCAGCACTTGGGAGGCAGAGGCAGGAGGATCTCTGTGAGTTCGCGACCAGCCTGGTCTACAGAGCTAGTTCCAGGACAGGCTCCAAAGCCACAGAGAAACCCTGTCTCGAAAAACCAAAAAAAAAAAAAAATGGGAAAAAACATAGTAAAGGAGTGATTGGGTTCTCTGTATGATAATATATTAGGCAGTTTAGAATGATTAAATGAGAAAATATCTAATTTAGATGGGATTTATATAATGTATATTGTAAATATTATCAGCTTTATCATTTTTGTCTTATCACTAAAAATTGGTTAATCTGAGTGTTAAGATACAGGTCTTAGAAAAACCTAATAAAATAGATCACAGAGATAATCAAATCTGACAGAAGAGTTTAATGGAGAGTTAATTTCAACATTGTGTTATAAGAATGGAGAGGAACAGCTGGAGATTTTCAGGCAACCAACCTTAATATATTCAGTAACCTTATAGGAATTACCAAATTGCAAAGACTCTGTTGCAGCTAACTGGACTCCTGTGCCAATGCTAGATTTAAGGAGAGTCAAGGAAGCAATAGTATCATGGCATTATTCACCTTTTAACTCGTGATCAGTTTGTAATAGTATTATCCCTATGGTTGGATGGATTTGGTTAAAGATGTTTTAGAGCCTGGTCCACAATTACAGTGGAGTACCTGGTTCAGAGAAAAGGCTAAGATTATTGGAAAATAGAGTTAAGATAGAGGTAGAAAAATCTCCCAAGATAAAATTTGTGGAGAAGAAATATATGTTACTATAGAAAGGCCAGCTATATATGATGACTATAACTTGGATTTATGACATGCAGCTGCTTTGAATGCATGGGACATAATTGAGATATAGGTGAAAAATTGAGTCATTTACTAAAGTTAGGGCCCAAGAAAACCTTTACAGATTTCTTACAAAGATTGACTCTAGCAGTAAATATAATGATACAAAATTCAGAAGCTATATAAATAATAATTAAATCTCTGGGTTTTAAGAGTGTCAATTACCTTTCCAAAAAATAATTAAGCCTTTAAAGGCAAGGTCAACACCTTTGGAGGAATGGATTCTAGATAAAATTGATACTGAATCTCATGAACATGATGATGCATAGATAGGAAAATTGATGTCCAGAAGATTTAGGAAAAGTACAAATGTTATAGTTGTGGCAAATAAGTTCATCTTATCTAGGAACACCCTAGAAACAATGGTTTTTCTAAGAATAATCCATTCAGAATGCCCCTCTCTTCTTGATTATGTAGAAGGTGTGCTGTTGACAACCAGCCTCAACAAAAATACCACTTGCATGGGTAGGGGAATGAGGATTTAGAAATCTGAATAAATAATATGAAAACATGTAAAAACAATAAAACAGAAAATATAGAATAATACCAGGAGGGAATAATAGTTAATACTGAAATCTACCTCATTTAATTTTCCATAAACTTTTATACCCAAATACCACAGGGAAAATAAGACAAAAGCCTGTTTTAACATGATACAAAGGGAAACTAGAATTGTTACATGCATCAATACCTTGAGATATCAAGTCATTAGCATTCTGTTCGTTAGGCAGTGATCCTACCCTGGACCAAGTATCTTGAAGGTAGCTACTCTCAAGGTTAAACTTCCTATTTCAAATGAACAAGCAGAAGAATGCTTGAATTTCTTGACCATTGGTCAGGGTAGAATAGATCTAGCTGTATGGGCCATCTTAATATCAAAATAACCAAGTAACCATATTCTGATTCAGTATGTACAACCCTGATTGTTGTTAACAATTATGTAATTTTAAAACCTCTGAACTTCAGAGAAGGTGAAAATAGGCTTATATTTTTGCATCTCCACAGTATGAAGAAGGCAGGCATTTGACTAAGGAATGTATGTCAACAATGGGTTTTCATGACAATCCTTTGCCATTGGGAAACTCCATTAGAGGCTTCTTGTAGGCTCCATGCCAAATCTGATTCAGTCAGTCATTTTCTGCCATTGTAGAGGAAACTCATTCCCAGAGCAATTAAAGAATGTAATGCCTATTATTAAAAAAAAAAACATACTGCTTTAGATAATAGAATAGCTATAGAACAGAGAACAAAAACTTCAGAAGAAAGTATAAAGTGAATATTTGGGCAAATTTCTATAAATGAAGAAAAACAAAAACTGAAAATACAAATAAATTATGTCATTCAAGGTCTGGTAGACACAGATACAGATATATTAGTGATTTCACTAAAATTTTGGCATCCAAATTAAATTGGCTTCTAAGTATGAAAATGTTCAGTTTTTAGAAATTGGAACTTTATCTCAGGTAAATCAAAATGAGTGATAGGTTGATTGTATAGGGCCAGAAGGAGAGAGAGGAATATAAAAAAATCATACTTTGATAACATAACAATGATTTTGTGGGAACTCAATTTGTTGCAGCAATTGAATACTCAGGTTAATATTCCTCCAATGTTAGAAGCAAATCATAAATTAACATATGGATTTTGAGGAAATACTAGAAAGTTTTATTAAAAAAATAGTCACCAACCTTTCAGATTGTAAAAGAATAGGACACAACACCTGCTGATATTTCAAAGGCACCAATAACCCTATCTTTAAAATGGTTAAGAGATAAACCTATATAGGTTAAGCAATGGCCTTTAACAATATAGAAACTGTAAGCTTTAGAACATGTGGTACAAAAACAATTAGATGCTCAGCATATTTAAGAAGCAACTAGCACTTGTCTTTCTCCTGTATTTGTTGTTTAAAAGAAATCTGGAAAATAGAGAGTGGTATGAAATCTAAGAGATATTAATATAAAGATTCAGCCCATGATCTCTTTCAAATATGTAATTTCTTTTTCTTCTCTATTGCCTAAAGGATGTGCTCTTATTGATTTAAAAGAATGTTTTTGTACTGTACCTTCAGAAGGAAAAGACAGAGAAAAATTGCCTTCACAGTGCCTACTTATAGTAATTATCAGCCTGCTGAGAGATATCAATGAAAGATTATCTCACAAGGAATGTGGGCTTTTTATAGGCACATCCTTTGTTAATATTTTGTAAGTCAACCATTGGAAATGATACATAAACAATTTCTGAATCTATAATCTACTAGTACATGGATGACATTTTGCTATCTTATTCAACTGCTTATACTTCAGAAAGAATGTTTCAAGAAGTAAAGAAAAATTTGCCTTGTTGGGGATCACAAATTGCTCCTGAAAAAATAAAAAGAGGATATTTCATTCATTATTCATGTTATAAAATCAGTTTACAAAAATCTTAGACTCCAAAAGGTAAAAAATAGGGGAGACTGACTTTAGACTCTTCATGACGTCCAAAGATTTCTAGGAGACATTTCCCATCTATGACACACAATTAGGATATCCTGATGACCTGATTAATTTAAACAAAAGCTTAGATGGTGACAAGGAATTAAATAGTCCCAGTGACCCACCCAGCAGATCCTAAGTTACTCCAGGGTCTTGAAGAGGCACTGTCTAAAAGACATGGGAGGAAAGAGAAATGGACGCCAAGCAGTTTTTTGTCAAGGCATCTGTTTATTGAAGCAAGTTTCATGTCTTAAATGCTTCTCAGAAAGGAGCTCGGGCAGGGGGAACTGAGGAAAGGGGGAAGGGAAGGAGGAGCTCAGTAGCTAGGCAACTAAGTGGGGCAGTTTGGCAGCTAAGTATGGCAGTTGCAAGTTCAGTGGCTAGAACAGCTGCTGTTAGTGCTAAGCAGCAAGCCATGAAGACACTCTGTGGTGCTTTCCAGAGCTCAAGTCTCCACGGTCAACACATAATGTTTTGGCTAACTTTAAGTTTTCTGTCTCAAGATTTTTACTTCAAGGCCCTGTGAGATGTGAGAAAGAAGAAGCCTGAAATGGCTCCTGACATATGGTCCTTTTTTTTTTGTAACTCCTCAGCAAGACCAAGGTAAGCAGGTCTTTGACTTTTGACCACAGGGCCCCTGGCTTATGCTATGTGGAGGGCAATCCTCATGTCCTGACACCATGTCATGTTGAGCCTGCCTGTATGTCCTCTGTATGATGTGCTGTTCAGGGGAGGGCTCCACAATATTCCTGTCATTAGGCCTCTGCATGAATCATCAATGAAAAAACTGCAAGGAGCTCTTTTAGGAGGGAGGGCCAGAGAGTCATGAGACATGTTTTAACTTATTTTTTTTCTACTAAAGATCCTGCTCCAAGGGTTCCAGGGTTGAGGAGGTAGATTAGTAAGGTTAGAGAAGGGGTCAAAATCTAAAATTTTTAACATATGCATTAAAACCAAACACTTTACAGGGTGTGTCAAACTTTTTCCAACATCTATAAGCAGTTACAAATATCATTAGGTCAATTCTAGTAAGAGTACAATGACGGACATTGTTGTTATTAAATACCACCAGTTCCAGTCTCTGAGCAGCAGTTAAGACCCCGATCTTCCCCCTTCTTAAGTGAAGAGGGGTTAATATTTTAATCAAAATGAGTTTTGTGTCCCAAAGATTAAAACAGTCATATGTTTAGTCTGCATCTTAGCCCCAAAGCAAACAGAATTCAAACTGCAGAAAATTGTAGTTTTCATGGTCAGGTCATCTCAGCAGGGCATCTGTGCCTGCCTTCCAGGTTTAGATTGCAAGGGCTTTTCTACCTTGCCTTACTAAAGCTTCATGTCATCATGTCAGATCCGTTTGTATCAGGATCTGTTTGCAACTTTTATAAGTTGTTTTAAAGGAGCCTTGGTACACTCCACAATTTTTTTTAATTATTATTATTAACCATATATGCAGTTCTTCCATTGGAAGAGCCATTTGTAAAATTTAGCATAAAAATCCTTTAAGGAATTTTTAGCTATAACATTAGCAAAATACAGTTGTGTGAATTGTAGTAATGATCATCTGGAAAAAAAATTATTATTCTGGCTTTTGAATTGAGCAAACACAATTGTCCAGGAATCAATTTTAAAATTATTAATGAATCTATTGTTTAGTATAAGAAACATTGATTAGTGGGGAGGTGGTGATGCACACCTTTAATCCCAGCACTCAAAAGGCAGAGGCAGGCGGATCTCTGTGAGTTCGAGGCCAGCGTGGTCTACAAGAGCTAGTTCCAGGACAGGAACCAAAAGCTATGGAGAAGCCCTGTCTCGAAAACTCCAAAAAAAAAAAAAAAGAAAGAAAAAAGAAAAGAAAAAAAAAGAAGCATTGATCATAATCAATATTCTGTTAAACCATCTCCCAGATTTTATCCTGCCCTTTTGTACCAGACAGGCTACTGTTTTAAATTAAGAGTTTAAAAGCTTAATTGGCGAAACTGGGAAGGTTTAGCCATAAACAGCATTTTGCTTTTTTATAAACTGTTGTAGAATAAGTTTTACATTTACTATATACATTTGCCATAGTTGAATCATAATTAATATATTGTACTTGTTGATTATTATATATTTTACCTGCTGACTTATACTTTACCTGCTTGAGTACCTGTGAGGCATCTTTTTTAAGCTCTCTATTGGAAATTGGCTCATTGTTTTTTTGTAAGAATTTTACCTGGCAGCTCAATATCTCCCATAAAAAAATTATATCCAGGGCTTTAACCATTGAATATCTAATTAAAAGTTTATAAGCTATCCTCCTCTTAAGTTCCAAGTCTGCCTTGCAGATAAGAAAGTGGAAAAAGGAAGCATTTTAACTAATGATGTTGGCCTCATTAGACATCAACATGTAGAAGAATAAAAATAGATCCATATCCATCTCCATGTACAAAACTCAAGTTTAAATAAGTCAAAGGCCTCAGTATATAAAAATTACATTAAATCTCATAGAGAAAAAATTAGTACACTTTGCCACATCTCAAACATAGCCTCAGTGGCACAAACATTGGGAGAAACAATTAGATCTCCTAAACTGAGAAACTTTTGTATAACAAGACTATAGAGTGGGAAAAGATCTTTACTTATCATAAACCCATTTTAAAAACATATGAAGAACTCAGGAAATTAGTATCAAAATATTAATCTAATAAAAATATTTGTTACAGACATAAACTAAAAACTCTTAACAGACGAACTTAAAAATGACTGAGAGACATTTAAAAAATGTTCAAACATAACATCCTTTAGCCATCAGACAAATGCAAATCAAAACTCTGAGGTTTTATCTAAGCGTTGTAAAAATGACCAAGATTAAAAATTACTATTAACAATTTATGCTTAAGAAAATGTGGGGAAGGAAAAAGCTCCATTGCTGGAAGTGCAAACTGGCACAGCCACTTTTGGATCATAGTATGGTTATTTTTTAAAATTAGGCAAATATCTACCTTAAAACTCAGCAATACCCCTTTTGGGCCTAAATATAAAAGTTGTTTAATCATGCCATAAGGACCTATGCTCAGCTATGCTTATAGCAGAATAACTTTATCATAGCCAGATTCTGAAAACAACCCAAATGTATCTCTTTTACTCCTAGGATAAAAGAGACATCCTCCTTTTAAATAGCCATGAATACCACAAAATATCTTGGAGTAACTATACGCAAGCAGAACAGAAGTTTGGGTCCTGTCATCTCTGCTTATAAAGGGGGAACTGTTTTTTTTTTTTAATTTTTAACCATTATCCCTTGTTAGAGTATAACTCTGGCCCTTGATTAATTTAGTAAGAGGTCTGAGTCTCAGCAGTCCACCCTGTAGCAACACCTGGCAGCAGGAAACGAGTTTAAGCTGAATCAACTTGACTCCCACACAGGAGCAGACCGTACAAATGGAAAAACTTGTATGATAAGAACTTTAACTCTTTTAAGAAAAAAATTTAAGACATTAGAAAATAAAAAGATCTCCTATTTTCTTGGGAAAATAGAAGAAACACAGCAAAAATGACAGTCTCACTAAAAACAAGCTACAGATTCAGTGTAAATGTCCATTAAAAATTATAGCAACATTTCTCATAGAACTTGAAAGAACAATCCTCAACTTTATAAGGAAAAGATAAGAACTCAGGATAGCCTAAACATTTTTAAAATCCTCTGAATTTATTACAATCTTTGATTTTAAAACTTTCCCATAGAACCATAGTATTGAAATTTACCTACCTTGGATAAAAATTTATATGCCTACAAACTAAAGATTTTTTACCAAGAAGCAAAATTCTAAAATGGAAAAGAAGCATATTTACATTCCTTTTACTGTCCTGAAGCTGTAGTTTTTTTGAGGCTAGCTTCCTTTTTGCAAACCTGCCTGGCAGCTTCTGCTCCATATGGCAGGAGGTTGTTCTTTAACTATTATGATTGGCTTATTCAAAAAGGCTATTACCAATAATTAGCTGGAGAGTAGTTGCCAGATCAGATGAAGTAAAGGGAAATTTCTGAAGGTCACTTTGCCCCTTCCCAGGGACTAAGTCAAAAGGTCAGTAACTGAGTCAACACCTAAGTGTTATCATGCCCCTATTCAGGGAGATGGAAAGTTTCCAACATCTCAGTACGTGCATGCATAGCTGCTATGTCCTTGGTTCCCAGAGGAGGAGGGGAAGTACTAAGAGTCGTCAGAAATGGCTTCATATTTTTCTTAAAATTCTACATTCCCCCCTTTTATTTGGCCGAATATCCCAATCCTGGGATATTAGTAAATTTGGGGGACTAATTGGATCAGTACACAGAAATTAGCAGTATCATCAGAGATAAAGGGGTTAAACCAATATTGTAGGCTCATCATAGATCAATAGAGGGCACCAGGTACCAGTTTCCTGTCCTCTTGGGATTTGGGAGAGTTAGGTTACACAGGTACTGATATTGAGGGGTTGGAGTCCCCAAACATATTTTTGTTAAGGTTAACTTTTTCTGATGCCCCCATCTACAGGACGTATGAGTGTTGAAACTGCCAGATGAGGCTATTTTTCATAATAGGGAGATCCTGCTGACAGGCATAGCCAGCAAGATTGTGTCAAGCTGGGGTCAGTACTATTTAGCAAGAAAAAGGCTCCCTGCACAAGGTTGAATAGTCCTTGGCTGGTGGTGGGAGGTGTCAGCATAGAAGCAGGGAGAGTAGCTTAGTCCAGCCAGCAGCAGCAGCAGGCTCTGGTCAGATAGTACTTGGTTCTGTACCTTAGCATAATGGTGAAGGTGGCACCTAAATCTTGCTGCTGTATCCTGTTTGGGAAATACCATCACATGCCCCAAGTCCTTCCTGATACCCATGGAGACAGTCCTGCTGCTTGCCCCTGGAAGACAAGTGTGGGAGATGTCACAGGTTCCTGTGCTCCACATGGAGCTTTGCTTTGGAAGTGTAATTTTTAAGAACAGTTATCCAGTCCCAAGAAGAACTAGGTTTTCAATAAGCATCCCTAGTAGTTTTACATTTTCAGGCACCACAGTATAAAAATCTAGCTTTCCCAGGTAACGATGTAGGGAACCTGGTCTGGGTGGCCATGTGGGCAAATTTGGAAGATTTTTTTTCCTTGACCTGTAATATAGTATCCAAGTTAAATGTCCTGTCCCGTGGCCAGCCCACCTCAAAAGAGGGCCATTCTGAGGAACAGAACGTCTGTCAGTG
This sequence comes from Microtus ochrogaster, assembly GCF_000317375.1. Classification (NCBI taxonomy): domain Eukaryota; kingdom Metazoa; phylum Chordata; class Mammalia; order Rodentia; family Cricetidae; genus Microtus; species Microtus ochrogaster. The sequence continues at coordinate 19,403,075 of NC_022026.1, forward strand.
TTTCTTCTGGATTTTTACAGATTAATTATGAGCTTGATCTTTAACCTCCTTCCAATGATCTAAAGTCAGGGTTAAAGGGGTAGTTAATTGTTGTCCCATTTTATCAAAGACAAACTGAGACACAAGAACAAAAATACAAACAGACAGACACAAACTCAAATCCAGAAGCTGGTGCTCTCACCACCACTCTTATGCAGAACTGAAATTCACAAGAACAAAAAGACAGACATAGACTCAAAATCAGAAGCCATGCGGCAGCAGATCCAGAAATACAGATGGAGAATCACGACTCCCCCGGGGACTAGGGCCAGCAACCTGGTCACTCCTCCTTCCCACAAATGCCCATGAAACGTCTTTCAGGGCTCAGGGCCAGAGGACTGGGACACGTCTACCCCCTCTCTTGGTCCTGTTTCAATACAGACCCAGCACAGGTACAATTTTCAAATTACTGATTCACAATTACACAGAAACAGAAACACAATGCACAAATAGACCGACATAAAAATGAGCTCATTCATACATCCAACTGGATCTAGAGTGGGTCTGGGAGCGACTCATTTTCCCAGTCAGGGAACCAAATTATTAATTCTGTCATGACAGCGTATTCCAGCAGTCAGGAAGCTAGAAGACCTTGAATCTCTGGTACAGGCTATTTTTAAAGGGAAAAACCACAAAGGGAAGGGGTGTCTGGAGGTAAATTTCTGGCCCTGTCAACACCAACCAGGGCATTTCTCACAAGAAGTCTATTAAATCTTTATTTTTAACTCTTATTCCTCTCTCCCGGAATGACTGTTTAAATTCTTGTATGGATTTTTCTTCCTTTGAATGTGATTGTCCCATGTCTATGGGGTGACAACGATCCTGTGCCTACCTTGTCCTGCAGATCTGTCCGAATCCTACAGCTGCAGAATCTCTTTTTTTTTTTCTTTCTGGTCCCGGGTTGCGCTCTGTCGCCCGATAGGAGGCCATGCTTCAAGTCCCTGTTCGGGCGCCACTCGACCCACCTAGCAGGTCCTAAGTTACTCCAGGGTCTTGAAGAGGCACTATCTGAAAGACATGGGAGGAAAGAGAAACGGACACCAAGCAGTATTTTGTCAAGGAAGCAAGTTACATGTCTTAAATACTCCTCAGAAAGGAGTTCGGGCAGGGGGAACTGAGGAAAGGGGGAAGGGAAGGAGGGGCTTGATAGCTAGGCAACTAAGTGGGGCAGTTTGGCAGCTAAGCAGGGCAGTTGCAAGGTCAGTGGCTAGAACAGCTGCTGTTAGTGCTAAGCAGCAAGCCATGAAGACACTCTGTGGTGCTTTCCAAAGCTTGAGTCTCCACGGTCAGCACGTAATGTTTTGGCTAACTTTAAGTTTTCTGTCTCAAGATTTTTACTTTAAGGCCCTGTGAGATGTGAGCAAGAAGAAGCCTGAAATGGCTCCTGACATCCCAGGAAATTATGATCTCTAGATGAGAGAGACTTGGTTTTGATTAAAGAGAAATTGCAGAAGGAACACATAAATTGTGTAGATGCAAATCTTAACTGTATTGTGGACATTTTACCCTCCAAACATTCCCCTACAGGAATTTTAATGCAGCGAATAGATATTATCTTAGAAGTGATCTTTTCACCATAGAAGTTGAATACAATATTAAAAATTTATATGGAAAGTTCTGAATTAATTCTAAAAGGAAAATGGAGACTTTGTCAATTAGCAGTAATAGACCCATCAAAAATTATAGTAACTTTTAACAATGATGAAATTGAAAAATTATGAGAAGAAAGTGAATCATGGCAAAAAGCTTGTAGTAAATTTTGGGAGAGATTAACAACTATCACAAAAGCAAGAGAAATCAATTTATAAATAGAACTAATTGGATCCTTCCTAGGATTGTACACCATTGATTATCTATTTAGGTTTTCAATGGAGGGCTTCTTTGAGTTCAGAAAAGGCTGATTCAGCAATCACAGATTTGATAGAAGTTATGGCTGTCATGGGTATACTTGTACAAATAAAGACAGACAGTGCTCTAGCATATGTCACTAAGAAAATGAAACAGTGTTTTGTTTATTATAAAGCATATTACAGATGTAACGCACAATCATACAAGGATAGGCAGTTATAGAAAGATCAAATTAAACTCTAAAGAATATGTTAAACAAACAAAAAAATAATAAATAACCCCATAAATAGATTGCTTAATTTACTTTGAGTTTTCTAAATGCTAATGTGGTATAGGAGGTTCTTCTGTCTATGTGTTGCTTTCATTAGTTGAATAAAGAAACTGCCTTTGCCTTTTGATAGGGCAGAGTAGACAGAATTGAATGCTGGGAAGAAGGGTAGCCAGAGCGCCGCCAAGGAGCTGTCAGAGACAGACATGTTGAATCTTTCCCAGTAGGCCACTGCCACGTAGTAATATACAGATTAACAGAAATGGGTTAAATCAAGAAGTAAGAGTTAGTCAATAAGAGGCTTGAGATAATGAGCCAAGCAGTAACTTAATTAATACAATATCTGTGTGATTATTTTGGGTGTATTTCGGCTGTAAGCTAGCCGGGATGACAAGCAGCCCACTCATCTTGTTACAGAGTGGCACCCAATGTGGTAAACTGACTCCACATAAAACCTGAGAGGGCTAGAAAAAAAATTCTAGACACAAATATAGAGTTTAACACAGTCTTTTGCTATTTGCTGGAAGAGTGCCACAGAAAAAACTTTCCCGACTCAGCAATAGCAGCAGGATAAAAGCTGCACCATTTTAAAACACAGCTTACTGGGATGTGCTGCTGGAACAAATGCCAGCTATTAAGCATTTAACTGGCATTTGTGGGCCCGGATGTTTGTGTACCCACTCAGGGTCAGTAACAAAGTACCTGAGACCATGCCTGTGGCTTGGTGCTACCTGCCTGGGCAGGCAGCAGAATCAGGTTTACTAGGCATGCACAAGCAGGAGAGCATGGCAGATTCCTGCCACCATACACAGAGATGTTTCCAGGTTGTGCAGTGCTCTGTGTGTCAGGCAGATTTGGCTGTAACTCAGAAAGAAAGAGTTTATGTGCCACATGCTCAGTCTCAGAGTTAAAATATTGAGTGCAGCTCCTTCCTGGTGGCCCCAGAGCTTAGCATTTTAAAATCTCTTCAAGACAGTAAAAAATTAAAGACAATGCAATAGGAAAGATTCAGAAATGAAAGAACTCTTAGTGGGTCATGGTGTTAGATAAACCATGTAGGCTTGGGAAAGAAAAGATAAAGAATATACAGAGGCATAATATAAATTTAATACTTTTTAAAAAAGGTAAAGTCTTTAAAGAGTCAAAGTAAATAATAGAGTAAAAATAAGCCATGTAAAAATGGAAAATTCACAGAGAGTCTGGAATCTTTGTATTATTGTGTTTTCTTTAAATTTTTTGACTGTGAAGGAGCTAAGTGCAGAGAGACATTTCATTGTAAGGGCTGCTAAGCTAAACCATCATGTATATTATAAAAGTATTTTGACTTCAAAATTTGGGTTTAAGGATATGACACTTAGGAAAACAGGTTCCTCTTTTGTTTTCACAGAGGATGAGACTCTGTGGATTGCTTCTAGACCAATATGGTATGATAGACCACACCCTCCTGAAAGGTTGTGGTGAACACCCTCAAAACCTTACTTTGCTCAACTGCCAGCTGAGATAAACCTACCATACTGAATACATCATGAAAGATCTGATTAACAGTGCCCTCATACAGCAGGAAGATGTTTGGAGAGAAATAACTATGTCCATATTGCCAAATATTGTTAATAAATGTTCTTTTACATTTAACGGGGAATATGATATATATATAAATAATTTGCATTGGTATGGATTTTTTGATATAAATTTAAGGTCAATATTGTTGTATGTATGTTTCTGCTCTTGATTAAGGTATTGTGATTGTGTAGTTCATTTAAAAATCTAATGTATAATTAGGAAATATAGGTTGTTGATGGATAATCATCTCTAATAGTCAATTTTGTAGTCATGTTAGTAAGATTTTCTAGATGTGCATAGATATATTTTAGATAGGCATTCTTCATATCTTTCAAAGACTACGGAATATGGATTTTTAAATGTTTTAATACCTTAGGGTTTTTCATGACAATGAGATATGTCTGCTCCTGGCAGCACCAATCTACTTCAAGAAGGAGATGGGCATCAAAGAGGCTCCTTATAGAGTTTGATAGCCATTTGGGCAAGAAACTGTTCTTGCCTGGACTATTGCATAAACTGGATATGCAGTACCCACAGAGAAATGACTGCTGAACTTGCCTAAAGGTGACATGGTCCTTCGGGGTTCCTGCTTCAGGAAAGAATCTGCGAGACCTTCTGCAGAACACACACAAAAAAATGACTAAACTGCCCTCCTGCTTCATGGAAATGTCTTCTGGATACTATGGGCCTGTAGGCTGAAGATGGATGCCCCAATGGTACAGAAAAACTTTGGGTGACTGTCCAGGAAGCGAGATGTCTCTGTCATTTCTAGGGTTTTGGATTTCTTGTTTACTTAAGTAATATTATCTCCTTCTGGAGTCTTTAATGGAGTTGAAGAATTTATAGATATAGTTTTCCTCAATTATGATAAAAGATAAAGTAGATATAAATATTATAACTATAATTCTTGCTTGATAACTGTTTTGTTATATGTAATTTTACTATGTTAAATTTAAAACCTTCTTTTGTTTAAACAGAAAATGGAGAAATGGTGTAGGAGGTTCTTCTGTCTATGTGTTGCTTTCATTGGTCGAATAAAGTAACTGCCTTGGCCTTTTGATAGAGCAGCACTTAGATAGGCAGAGTAGACAGAACTGAATGCTGGGAAGAAGGGTAGATGGAGAGCTGCCAAGGAGCTGTCAGAGTAGCTTTCCCAGTAGGCCACTGCCACATAGTAATATACAGATTAACAGAAATTGGTTAAATCAAGATGTGAGAGTTAGCCAATAAGAGGCTAGAGATAATGGGTCAAGCAGTAATTTAATTAATACAATTTCTGTATGATTATTTTGGGTGTATTTTGGTTTGTAAGATAGTCAGGATGACAAGCAGCCTGCTCATCCTGTTACACTAATGAGAAAGGAACAACAGCTGCAGAGAGACATTGGATAGTAGAAAAAAACTACAGAATTAAATCAACTGATATACTTTAAAGATGTACTGACCTCAGAATGGAAACCAGGACATGTGTTATATTAGGAAATACCATGAATATTAATAAAGATTAAATTTGAACAAGAGACACCTCTTAATTAGAAGAGATTATAGCTCATCAAACATCATGGTCTTTTAATCTAAACTAATCTATAAAACTAAAAAATGGTTTCATTTGATCAGATATAACTTGCCAAAAAAGAATCTCCCCCAAATTATGATTGGGGAAGGGTTTTGTTTCTGTATTTTCAGAATAATTAATGTATTCAACTAAGGAATCTGATGACATGAAGAAAAGAGACAAATCTTCCAGAAAAAAAAAAAAAGTCTTAAGAGTAATTGACCTATTCTTATATAATATCCCCAACAGGATAAAATTTCATAAAATTTCCCAAATGTTTGTTTTTGCTATTCTCTACAGACACATAATGTAGTCCCAGCCTAATTAAGGATTAAAGCTGACTTTGGAATTAGAGTGTAGCTCTCTCTTTCTTTAAACCAAAGCATGCTTATTAAAGTGAAATACTAATTTCTCTGTCTCATGTCAGAAGAGCCACCTGATACAGATCAGAAGAAAACAAAATCTTTGAGGACTACTCTATTGCTACTAATCAAATAATCTTTTGTTTTACACTGACTCTTTAACAACTTTTCTTAAGACATATAATTTTTAAGATTAATATGCATAAAAATATATATAAAACGTTTTGTAATGGTATTATTGATCATATAAAGTACCAACTAATTTCAGAAAAATAGTTCATCTGTCTTGATGAGCATTATTTCATGTTTGAGTTTCTGTCAGTTTTTTGCCCTGAACTATGTGTATGCCTAACAGCTTGGTTTGAGGTCTCCAAAGGGAAAATGGTGTCCAAAAATGATGATTTCTCCTGGACTGTGATAATACCACTAAGCTAAAAAATATCACCTAAAGAGGTATTTTGGACTACAAACTTCTCAGAATAATTTCAAGCTTAGATGATCTAGTGTATCAGACTACTCTAGCCAGGACTTGAAACAGGTATTGCACTTTCCCATTATGCAGGCTGGAAAAAAAATGATTAAGCTACCTCTCTCACTACTTGAAAATTAACAAAATTTTTCTTTATAGGGTCCCCTAAAGATAATGTCACCTCCAGCAGGAAGTAAATTTTAAAACATGACCAATAGTCCCAAAAGTTGGGACCAGTGGGTTTTGGTAATTCCATGGTTTATGGATATTTGTCATTGTTTGGGGGAGTGGGTTACAAGTTGTTATTGGTTACAGTCAGGAAAAAAGTTGAAAAAAGGAGATTAGATTCAGAGTTTATTTTTTTGAAAATAAAACAAGGAATATAATTATGCTAGAACAAATGTAAAAAATCTACTTTTAAGAAAAAAGGGATGTTATGGATATAATTAAATTAAAAGGTTGATTATTGAATCTACTTTTAGAAATCAACTACTAGTTTTAAATATTTTATATTGGATTGAACTTTTGCATAGTGTATACAAATTTTTATATTGATACAAATTTGATATTAACTTTTTAAAAACAGACTTTCATGTGTTTCTAATCTTCTTCAAGGTATTGCATGTATACAGCTCATGTAACAATGTAATGCAAATTTCTAGTCCTTGAAAATTATTGTTACGAACTGTTTAGGAAAATAAGGGAGTGCAGATTAATAATTAGTTACTTATTACAATTGAACTTGTTGTCATATTAGGAATGTTTTCAAGTTCAAACAAAGATGTATTTTAAATAGACAGGTCATTTTCAAACACTTCAGAGATCTACAGAATATAGCATTTAAGATGTTTTAATAACAGGTTATTTTTTATGACAATGAGAAATGTCTGCTCATGCCAGCATCAATCTACTTCAGAGAAAATGATGAACAGTAAAGAAACTCCACAAGAAATTTGTTTTCTTTTGTAAGACACTAGGTAAGAAAAGTACCCTTGCCTCACTGTTGACAGCATACTGTCCTACTTGTACAAGCAGGACACAAAAAAGAATGACTATCAAATCTTGCACAGACAAGGGAGGACAGTCCTTCAAAACCCTGCTTCATAAACAAATCTGTCTATCAGATATTCTATGCCTGTAGGCCAAAGATGGATGTCCCAATGTTGCAGAAGAACTTTGGATGACTTTCCAGGAAGTTAGCTCTTTTTGTCATTTCTCTCAATTAGAAGTTGCTTGATCACACTTCCTGCTTATTCAGTTAAAATTCTTTCCTTCTTTGGTACCTGAAGAGTTGAAGACTAGATAGCTATAGTTTTCTTTATTTAACTGATGCAGAAAGCAAGTTTTGATAGAAAGTAAATTAGGTACAAGACTTTGGACTCAACAAGATTGGATAGATATGCAGTATTTTCTCTGAATTTGTCAAATTCAAATGGGCTAGACATTTGTGACATACTTATTTTCTGTATATATTGTATATAGTCATTGTATTTATTGTATATAGGTTTTCTTATATTACTTATAGACTTCACATTTTATTTTAGACAAAAATGGGAAATGTAATGATATTTCATAGGTATTTAAAAAATAAAACTAGTCAAAACAGGAGAGACTAAAACAGTCATACTAGTCAGCCATACAGACCAGGTAGTGATAGCACACACCTTTTATCTTAGTAGCCACACTAATTAGCCATAGGTACTGGATAGTAGTGGTCATGACTTTAATCCCAGCAATAGAGAGAAACATAAAATTGGGAAGAGAAAGGTCTCAGCTCCATCTCATTCTGATGGAGGCAGGATTGCCATTTTGGTCTGAGGTAGAGGTGAGAACCAGTAGCTATCTGCTTTGCTTTTCTAATCTTTGGGTTAAATCCCAATATCTGTCTCTGGGTTTTTATTATATGTGTTATAAACATGAACAGTAAAAATCTTTGATAGCAAGGAACATATTTATTCAGGGTCAAGATCATTGTCTGATAAGTTGCAAATGCACATGCAAATTTTGTGAAAGGAAGGAATGTTTTAATAGGTAAATAAATTATGCATATGCACAGGTGACAAAGTCCAAAAAACTGAATGAAAATAAGATAAATAGCAACTGGGAAAAAAATCTATTTCATAATATCCTCTTTAAGTTTAAGATTTATTTATTTATTTTAGTTGTTTAAATGTTTTGCCTCCATGTTTGTGTGTGTGCCACATGTGTGTATGGCACCTATAATGGTATTAAGAGCAATTGAGCTCCTAAACTAAAACAACAAGTGGTTGTTAGTCACCACAAGGATATAAACCTGGATCCCCTGCAAGAGAAAAAAGTGCTTCTAACTTATGAGCCATCTTTCTAACACTTCATATTCTCATGTTATAGAAGCTATCAAGTATTAAACAACTAGAGTGACTTAGCCAAAATAATAACTGGAGGTGGAACTGAGTCTTTTGATTATACATAAATTTATTCTCAGAAACTCTCTCATTATCATTCATAGGAAAAATGAACTTACATGTAATGTCTATTAAAAATCAAGACTTAGAAAAGAAGTTTATTTGAACAAATCCTTGGAAATCTATTCTAAAACATACTTAGTAGATTTGATAATTCATTAGCCCTGCTTATGGGGTTGTCTCTTTGTACACAGACCTAAATTATTATAATTCCAACTGTGCATTTCAGGAAAACTAAGGATTAGCCTGGTATTATGAAATATGGGTAAAGTTTCATTGCATAATTGAGTTCTGAATTCTGACTTTCTTACAATAGAAAGTGCTCTGGCAATAGTTTGAAGTTAAGTCTTTTAGAAATAAAGTGAAACACAACTTTGTGAGAGAATTTTTGTATCAAATCAATACTCATTTTGTAGTTAAAATGGGAGTTAAGTACAACCATGTAAATCTCCCAAGGAAAAGCTATGCCTTCTTCCTGAGGTATATCAGTATCTGAATATGAAATATTAGAATGAATATTGATTGTTATAGTCCAAGGAAAATTGACATCCTTTTACTTTCAGTTAATCTGTGATTGAGAGTTGTTTCTTGAGGATCTATATGAATTGATCAAATACGCTTTAATTTTCTCACAGTTGTTAGCTCCACATGTCACTCTCTTATCTTTAAAAGCAGTTATTATAAAAAAATAAATCATGTGAAAACATTTCTTTAAAAATGAAAATGCTTAGCTGGATTAGAAACATTATTTTACAGGTATAATTTGTTTTAAGCCACATTTTTTTCCTTTGTGAAAAAGGCTGTCAGAATTAAAATACAATTCTATATTTTGTGCAAATTTTTATTTTTTCATTTTTTATTTTTATTTATTCTTATCTCATACAATGCATCTAAACCACAGCCTCTTCTCCCTTCAATTACCCCTGTTTTCCCATCACTAACACCTCTATCCCCCAGATGCATTTCTCCTCCATTTCCTCTTAGAAAAAAACAGGCTTCCCAGGGATATCAACCAAACAGAAACAAGGCATGACACAATGCAATAAGACCAGGCACAAATCCTTATATCCAGACCAGACAAGGCAACCCAATGGAAGGAAAAGGGTTCCAAGAACAGGTGAAAGAGTCAGAAATAGCTCCTGTTCCCACTATTAGCAGTCCCACAAAAACTCTGTTCCAAATAATCATAACATTTATGCAGAGGACCAGGTGAAGACCCATGCAGCCTTTGTGATTGCTGCTTTGGTCTCTGTGAGCCCTTGTGAGCTCTGCTTAGCTGATTCTCTGGGCAAGTTTTCTGGTATCCTAACATTTCAGTTTTGGGACTAGATTTTTTAAAATTTTCATCTGAAAAGTGAGATAATGATAATGCTTCATTACATAATATAAACATTTATGTTTCATATGACTGATAGAATAAATATTGCTGGCATGCAAATGAGTTGCACAATAGCCTGTAATGGAATATAGCAAAGGCTTATTTATTTGGGGGTAAACACATAGAAAGGGTAGCAATAAGCAGTCTTCTGTGTGGTCTGGGAACTGGAACTGAGTTCAGCAGCCAAGAGGCTGTGAATGTTTTTGTCTGCATTTATAGTACATGAGACCATGACCAAAGTAGGCCAGGATCTTAAAGGTTATTGGCTGATGGAGTTCCCACAGCAAGATATATGTATATCTATTGATAGACAGATTTATGTATTAAAAGAAAAAATTATTAGATTAGTTGAGTAGCCAAACAATGCCATAATCATGCTGCAGATTCATAGACCTATATAACTGTTCATCCCAATAGGCAGGAAACTTTAACTGTCAGAGTCTGGCACTAAAGATCTGGAGGATTCCCAGAGAGTAACTGGCTATGATTCCACACTGGAAAATCAAAGAAGCTAGTTTCCAAAGGAAGTGAAGGTTGATAGCAGCAATAACAACAAAAGGATAGATATGTTCAACAGAGGGAGGATACTATGTCATGAAAATAACAAAAGCTTTTTCCATTGGATCTCCTCTAGTTTTCCAAAGTCTTAATTCATCTAAGAAATACACATGTACCCCACCCACAGATTTTCTTATAGTTAATTCTAGGTCCTATCAGGTTTACCACCAAAATTTGTGACCACAAATAGGCTTATTACAAATATTTGATCAGGGATGGAGATATACCTTAGTTAGTAAAAATGTTGTGTAGCACACACAAACCCATATGTTCACTCCTCAGCATCACATAAAAGCAGGCACTGTTGTGCATGACTGCCTGTGAGTCTAACACTCAGGACATTAAGATAGAAGGATCAGAAGGGTAAGGTCGTCTTTGGCCACTTGGCTACCAATTGAGTTGAAAGGAAGCCTCTGCTAAGTGAAACCAAACCTGAAAATAAGATTTGATAAAAATGATAAATGTATTACTATTTTCATTATGAGAATTATGAGAAATACATTTAACAAGTAACATTCAATCAAAATCTGTTGCCAGTGCTTTTAAAAATTGTGGTATAGCTTACTAATTGGTTATCTTTTCATCCCGGCACAGACTGATTGACTATAGTTTTATGTATTCAGACACAGTGGGTGACCTTGAGGAACTTTCTTGCTCAATTGCTCATATAAAGATGGAAGACAATCAGCTTTTGAATCTTACAAAACATGTCAATAAGGTAAATCCTTTCTGTTTTGCTTCATAGATCAAAGCAATGCCATTCACTAAATATTTAATATGGAATATGGTAGGAGGATGGCAGTTTCTATTACTTTTATTTTACCTTTCATCTGGAAGGATGAAGCAAAAACTACTTAATAGGTCTAATTCCTGAGCAAAGCTAATATTATTGAGCACAATCCATGGCTCTCTGCCAGATTTCCAGGGTAGATCTCAAATAGGGAGAAAAACACCTTCCCTGTGTGGCTAATAAAAACTTATTTTTAGAAGGATGAAGGTGAGAAATACTGAAAGTTACAGAAGCATCTCAAAATTTCAATGCTGAAAGCCTTGAATTAATACAGTAAGACAAGGATATGAACTTCCTTATAAGTGCATCCTATTGTGGTAAATATCTACATAGTACTAAGTCAATCTTTCCTATACTCATTTTTAAGAAATACAGTATTAATGGATGGTGGTGGTGGTGGTGCAGGCCTTTAATCACAGCACTCAGGAGGCAGATGCAGGTGGATCTCTGTAAGTTTGAGGCCAACCTGGTCTAAAAGTGTTAGTACCAGGATAGGCTCCAAAGCTACAGAGAAACCCTGTCTCCAAAAAAGAAAAAGAAAGAAAAGAAATGCAGCATTGAGTCTATGCATAATTTGGTTTGCATTCTAGGTGACAGCTTATGCTTTGTTGAAAGTTCCAAGTGTGAGAGTAAGGAGAGGTAGTATGTGCTATTTTCAGATGATATAAGAGAGGATGCCTTTTGGACATTTAGGTGTGTGCAGAAGGCAGAGAAAGATGAATGATGCAAACATGCATAGAATGAGAAGTAGGATGATTTCAAGCTCAAGAAGGCTATTTTTGGAAGTCTCAGCATAGGAAAATGATAGAGGGTGGGTGCCATTTCCTAGTGCTTCCTATGAAAATACAGCAATATATATTCAGTCTAATGGTCTATTCCCTCCAACAAGAAGCAATTCTAAAAAATCCTGATGCTGATCTTGCAAACTATGGGTTCTGTTGAAGAGGCTTTTCTCGTACAGTAGGTTTGTTCTTCTAAAATTATTCATCTCAGAAGGAATCATCATTTTACTGAGTGGGCATTCTGCATTGGATTTGGGGAGATTTGAGTGAGATAAGTATACATCTAGAGAGGAGGGGATTAAAAGACATTGTTTACAAAATGATGTGGGAATGAATTCTT
>NC_022026.1:19417864-19437862 GCF_000317375.1 Microtus ochrogaster
CTACACAGAATAATAGAAATGGGTTAGATCAATATGTAAGAGCTAGCCAATTAGAGGCTAAAACTAATGGGTCAGACAGTGATTAAAAGAATACCGTTTCCCTGTAATTATTTCGGGGCATAAGCTAAGCTAGCCATGTGGGCGGCCGGGTGCCGGGGACGGAGCTCCACTGCTCGTATTTCAACAACAAAAAAAGAAAACCAGTCAAATTTGCCCTTTTTGTATCTCTAGAAACCTTGTTTCTGAATTACTTGATTAAATATTAATGCAGTTTGCATTTAGGAAAGCAGGCTTAGTTCCAAGAGAGGATGATAGCAATTCTAATATAATTCTTATAAATATGAAGGCTGACAAAGGGGGAAAAGGAGCTTCAGTGCTATAATTCCTTCAATGGATTTTATTGTGAATAATTAAAGATATTTTTTAACTTTTTTCTCTTAGTTGAAAAATTACATATATAAATTCTAACTTTGAAATTGCAAAAACATGCACAATTGCTGGTTTGAGCTTCGAAAACACCAAAGAAAACAAAACAAAATGTGTCATAGAGCCATGGTAAACCTTTTTGTAGCTGAATTTAAAGAGATGGAGGTAGAATTCCATTTTATACAGTTGAAATAATTTTATTCTAGTCATATAGAAATCCAAGTTGTTTTCCAGGCCACATTAGTGGGAACATTCTTCTAAAAATACACATCTCAATATAGGTATTTGTTACACATGAAATTCTCTTTGTTTCATTGTTTAGTGAGATTTTGGGAGACTCTATGTAGGATTTTTTTTTATTTAGGAACATATCCATATCCAGTTTTATATATTGACAATTCATCCATTTCTTTAGTAATTGAAAGGTAGTTTTTTTTTACAAAGGGGCCTAATGAAACATTGAAAATAGAGAAAAATAATTTATTTTACCATTTTTTTTTCAAAGTTCTAAATGGACAGAGGTAGAAACTGCAAATTTCTGAATCATGTGCATCTTGGTAATTTGTTGTAAAAGGAGTGGACTCCTTGTTCAGTCCTTGCCTGGCTAGCGTACACCCGAAATTACCACATGGAAATTGTATTAATTAAATTACTGCCTGGCCATTAGCTCTATCCTATTATGGGATAAGTCTCATATGTTGATTAACCCATTTCCATTAATGTGTATCACCACTTGACTGTGGCTGACAGGCATGAGACTAACCAGGGTCCGTCTCGGGCAGGAGAATCATGGTGTCTGCCTGAATCTGCTCTTCTTCCCAGCATCCAGCTCTGTATACTCTGCCTATCTAAGTCTTCCCTATCAAAAGGCCAAGGCCAAAGCAATCTCTTTATTCAACCAATGAAAGCAACACATCCTACACCAGTAATGTATCATAGATTTTTATGTTAATTCATGAAGGCCTAAGGACCTACAACATCCCCTTTCTCCTTTTCTGTATCAAAAAATTATTTTATGTGTATGCATGTTTTGCTTACATATATAATACATATGCATGTGGGGGGGTGGGTGTGGGTAGGTGTGTATTGCTTATATGCCTGGTGACTGTTGGGAAAAGAAGAGTGAACCCTGAACAGAAATTCCAAACAATGTAATTCCCCAGTACCCACAAAAGCAGTCAGTGTTTTTAACCTCTCTGAACTGTCTCTCCAGCCCCATACTTTGCTTCTTATTAGATTTAGTAAAGCAATCACATTTCTAAATTAATGGCAAGTGCTTACTGCTTACTTTCTTTGGGGTGGGAACAGGCAACAATGTCATGGAGGGAGGTCTAATAGAAGTTATCACATATCATGACCACTGACAAAGGCTCCTACTTTTATTTTGTGCATTTTCATTAAAAAGAGGTAGTATTCTGGGGTATTATCATTACTCTTGGTGGAATACTGGAACTAAACGATAAGACCTTATTGCTGAAGATATCACATACCTGATTGCAAGTTATAGAGAAAGCAAACTGAAATTAACCTGGAAAATTCCTCTTTCCTAGGAAGCTTTCATAATGCAGGAAGATACTTCTTATACTATTAAGAGAGATAAGACATCAATTGTTTTCCTAGCTATGAACCCTACCAGATACAATGCCAACCTGCTGGAAAGATGTGCCATCTTGTACAATATCTTGTTTTGTCCTTCTATGGTGATTCAAAATTTTGCTGGGTATAGTAGCCTGGGTTGGCATGTGGTCTCTTAATGTCTGCATAATACTTGACCTCACCCTTCTGGATTTCATTGTCTCCAATGAGAAATCAGGTGTAATTCTAATAGGTCTACCTTTATATGTCACTTGGCCTTTTTCCATTGCAGCTTTTAATATTCTTTCTTTATTCTGAATGTTTAGTGTTTTGATTACTGTGTGGTGAGAGGACATTTTTTGGATCCAGTCTATTTGGTGTTCTGTAAGCTTCTTGTATTTTCATAGGCATATCTTTCTTTAGGTTGGGAAAATTTTCTTCTATGATTTTGTTAAATATATTTTCTGTGGTTTTGAGTTGAACTTTTCCTTCTTCAATACCTCTTATTCTAAGATTTGGCCTTTTCATGGTGTCCCATGTTTCCCTGGATATTTTAGGTTAAGCTTTTGTTAGACATATGTTTCCTTTAACTGATGAGTTTATTTCCTCTATTGTATCATCAGCGCTTGAGATTCTCTCTTCCATCTCTTGTATTCTACTGTTCATGCTTGCGTTTATGGTTGCTGATCGTTTTCTCATGACTTCTGTTTCTATAATTCCCTCATTTTGTGTTTTCTTTATCGTCTCTATTTCAGTTTTCAAGTCTTGAACAGTTTCTTTCATGTGTTTAATTTCTTTTTCTTGTTTTTTTTTAATGGATTTGCTGATGTCTTCTAATTTTTTGTTTGTCTTTTCCTCCCTTTCTTTAAAGGAATTCCTCATTTCCTCTTTAAGTGTTTCAAACATTCTCTTGAAGTTTTTTTCGGTCATTTTTTTTTTTCTGCTTAATGTATATTTAGTTGTTCAGGTCTTGCTGTTGTAGGGTCTTTAGGTTTTATTGGTGGTTTTTTTGCTCTTTGTGGTGTTGTGTATGTTCTTACCCTTTCTACTCATCTTTTTCTATAATAGGTGTGGTGGGGCTTTCTGAGATTCTGTTGACTAATCTTCTATGTGCCAGTGATCCAAAGCTCAGATGGTTGTTCCTCATAGTACAATCAGTGCCACAGTTCTAGTTACTCCATTGGTTACTCCATGTTCCTGGAGATAGCTCAGTGCTCCTGTGCTTTGCTCTGCTCCCTTGGAGTTTGCTTTCTCTGGCTTACTTTGACCTGTTTCTGTAAATCTGTGTCTGGATCCACTCCTGCAGAATTCCCTGGCTTGGAGTTGATCCTGCAAAGGTTTTTAGCTGTGGTCCACTGCCCCAGAGTTTTGGGGCCTGGGTATGCCCAGAACCGCAAAGGACCTGGAGGAGGCTTACTCCCTCAGGGGTCCCAGACTCATGCTCAGACCCACAGAGGTTTCAGGCTCCCGCCTATTCACTTTGACGTACCCAACCAACTCCCGAATCTACAGAGGTGCTGGCTCAGGCCTACTCTCTCTGAGGTCCCAGACTTACACCTGGCCCTGCAGAGATCTCTGGTTCCTGCCTACTCCCTTGGAGGTCCTACATTCCTGCTCAGACTGGCAGAGGTCCTGGATCAGGCCTAGTTCCTAGGAGGTCCTAGACTCACACCCAGACCCATAGGAGTCCTGGCTTAAGTCTACCCCTTGAAGGTTGCAGATTCACATCTCCACTCTCAGAAGTCTCTGGCTCTGGCTCACTTGCTCAGTGATTTCTCCCCTGTTCCAGTGTACCTGTTCCAGTGGAGACTGCTGTCTCTGGACCAGATCACTAGCTCAATCCTGATCTGGCTGTGTTCTGGGACTACATTGGCTCCCAGAAATGGGTTTGCTCCTGGATTCTGCTTCTGTGGAGCTTGCTTTCTCAAGCCTACTCTGTCCTAGGTAGCTGTTTCAGTCCCACTGCTGTGGAATTTGTTGCCTCAATCCTGCTGTGGTCCAAAGTGGAGTGTATCAGGCCTACGTCAGCCTAGGTTACTGGCTTTGATCTGTTTCTATAAATCCTGGTCTGGATCCAATGCTGTGGAGGTCCTTGGCTTGAAGATGATCCTGTAAAGGTCTCTGGCTCTAGTATACTGCCTCGAAGTTTCCAGGATTGGGTGCACCAACAATATCAGAGGAGCTGGCTCAGGTTTACTCCCTCAGAGTTCCCAGACTCATGCTCGGACCTGCAGATGTTCCAGGTTTCTGCCTATTCCGTTTGATGTTCCAGAGCAATGCCTAGACCCACAGAGGTCCTGGCTCTGGCCTACAACCTCTGAGGTCCCAGACTCTTGCTTGGCCCCACAGAGATCTCTGCTTCCTGCCTTTTCCCTTGGTGGTCCCAGATTCATGCCCAGACTAGCAGAGGTCTGGCTCAGGCCTAGTTCCTGGGAGGTCCTAGAGTCATACCCAGTCCCAAAGGGGTCCTGGCTTAGGTCTACTCCCTTGAAGGTTCCAGGTTCATGTCCAGATACTCAGTGGTCTCTGGCTCTAGCTCACTTGCTTAGCAGTTACTCCCCTGTATCTCCATACTGGAACTCTTACCTCTAGGTCTAGTTCACATTACCTTTGGCTCACATAATGTTGAAGATCAATATTCAAGAAATCATATTTGACTTTTGTCAACTTCATATCCGCAGTCTTTCTTTTTCACTCCTCCTCACCTATATGATGGATTATACATTCCCCAGTGTAGGAGTCATAATACCTTGTGATATGTCTCTTGTCAGACATGCCTACCTCATTTTCATTACTACTTTACATAAAAGCAAACACCTTATGGCAAGGTTTCTTTGCAAAAGAACACTGTAAGTAGTAAGTGACAATTTGGAGAGCTCAAAACAGGTGTTCAAGATTCTCTAATAATCAGGAAAGTTATGTTTTTTCACTATGCTGTGACCCAAAAAGTTACTAAATAGCCAATAATTCAGCAGTATATTCTCAAGCCCATAAATCACAATGTTTTCTTCCTGAGAAAGTCTCTTATCTGACTTGCTTTCTACATCATTATATTTTTCTAGAATAGATTTCAGTTTACAGACAAGTCACAGTCTTTATTTTTTTCTAAACTTGGGTCACGGTGAGCAAACCTTATTCTTATCATTAATCAGTTCTTTTTTTTTTTTTTTTGGTTTTTCGAGACAGGGTTTCTCTGTGGCTTTGGAGATTGCCACTTTAGCATTTGATCTATATCTTAATTTAGTACATTTATTTGTATATAAATGCCTTCACTTCTGAATGAAGCAGAGCTCATAACACAAAAGAATTCTATTCTATCCTAGCAAGTAATAAAATACTTGCTACAATAAGCTACAAAATATCAACAAAGTGAAAAGTGTTCTATGTACTTGTGGAGGCTATATATGATATTTTTGATAAACAAACTTTTAAAAAACTCATATAATACTACAGTAAAACCCATCTTCTCAAATACTGAAAAATTGACAGATGATTAAAATTGACATGTTTCCAGAAAAAAATATAAATATGGTCATCAAGTATATCTAAAGATGGGAAATAAAAAATCACAGGGAAGTATCACTTGGAATAATCTTACAATGTATTTATATTCATTAATATCAAAAAGACTAAAGGTAGCCTTTTGTTTTCACACATAATGCATTATATTTTCACACTGTTGGTAAGAAAGTAAATTTGAAAAAACATTAAAGTTATAACACCCCAAGGCCAGCTGGCCTGAGTCTGAAAAAGCATGGGATAAAACCGGACTTGCTGAACATAGCAGACAATGAGGATTACTGAGAACTCAAGAACAATGGCAATGGGTTTTTGATACTATTGCACGTGCTGGCTTTGGGGGGGCCTGGGCGGTTTGGATGCTCAACTCACTAAACCTGGATGGAGGTGGGCAGTCCTTGAACTTCCCACAGGTCAGGGAACCCTGATGGCTCTTCAAGCTGATGAGGGAGAGGGACTTAATCAGAGGAGGGGGAGGGAAATGGGAGGTGGTGGCGGGGAGGAGGCAGAAATCCTCAATAAATAAATAAAAAAAAACGTGAGAAAAAAGTTATAAGACGTTATCATAATCCTTGTTTACACAAGAGAGAAAAAAGTAGGGATTTTTTATGTGCTTCCAAAATTGTTTTCCTAGCCTACATCTAGAAGAAGCAAGAAATTAACAACGGCAACACTAATAGAGAAGAAAAATATGTCTATAGTTTTAAAGTTTCAAGGTGAATATGGCTTATATATATAGCTTTTAGGCCATTCCAGGACTGCTCATTATATGCTATTTACTGTACCTCCAAACACATATTATTTGAATTCAGTTGAGCCTTATGTATAATGAGAAAAGGGTAGAATATAAAGGCCAGAAAAATGGTGTCTCTATGTATTCTATTCATACACATGTGTGTGAAAGAGAACTGATCACTTCAGATTCTAACCACAGACAGCTTCAACTTGTGTCTTTTTTCCTCTTCTTCTCCTGGGTGGGAGATACCCTGCCACAGTCCAAGTGAAGATGCACATTAGATTGACTCATTTCATGTGAGGTCAAAAAATGAAAGGCTTATACATAAGAGATTCAATAAACAAATAATCTGAGGTTATTTTATTAATCTTTCAAACTTAGTATCATGGTAAATTAAATACATCCATTTGACAAAGTCAAGATACTCTGACATTCTAAATGCTGCTGTTAAAGTTATAGGTTAGATTAACATCTAAATCAGTGAAGTTTGATACACATCACCAAACATAATATTCTGGAATTCAACTTCAACCACAGAAGGAAATGAGATCCCCAAAAGAGAAAAAAAAACACTTATTACTTTTGGATGTACTCCATCCATTCTTTCATTATTACCAGCTTCTTAGATATCCCTGTAACTTTCAGATCAAGCAAGAATTTCAGTCCTTATTTTGTTAGGCAATTATTTTCTTACTCAATTTCATTCACCACACTCCTAGTTAATTAAGATGTAATTCCTTAATTATTTTAAACCCAAACCACCAACCAAAAACAAAATATTGACTCATTAGACACATAAAGACAAGTGTTATGGGAGGTCCTTCTATGTGTTGCTTTTATTGAAAAATAAATCAAGAAATTGCCTTGGTCTGTTGATAGGGCAGAACATAGTGAGGTGAGGAAAACTGGATTGAAAGCTGGGAGAAGGAAGGCAGAGAGGGAGACACCATGCACCCACCACCAGACATACTGAAACTTGGCTGGTAGGTCACGACCTCGTGATAATATACAGATTAATAGAAATGGGTTAAAGTAATATGTAAGAGTTAACAAATGAGAAGCTACACTTAATGGGCCAAAAAGTGATTTAAATAATATTTTCTGTGTGGTTACTTTGGTTCTGGGCAGCCAGGACTAATAAGTAGCTCCTCCAACATACAAAAGATATCTGTCAATAATATTTATAGCAACCTCAGCAACTGAACATCCTAACTTTCAGTATTGTAATTGATAATTAATATAAATTGCATACACACAGGCAGTAGTGTTGAATCCTGATGTTGTTTTTATATTTATATCTATTTTATTTTATCCTTTTAAAATCAATGTAGATGTTTACAAAATTGTTATAATGTATTCATAGACAAATGTTGTATATAGGTTCTGTGAACAATTAGTAATAAAAATTAAATTTCCGTTATATAAGAAGCAGAACCAAGAATATCTTTGAAAATTAAAGGACAGTCTGGTATACAATTCAAACATTCAGCTAATGTAATTTATTTATTGTGCTTGTTAATGTCTGTGTGTTCATGTGTGAATACCCATGCACTCGCTTTTGTACCAGACTGCAAGCACACATGCTGTGAGCTATATGTGGAAATCAAAGCATAACTTTCAAGAATTAGTTCTCCCCCTCCACCATACAGGTTCAGAGTACTGAACTCAGGTTAGCAATCCTATAAATGAATCCCTAAACCATCTCACTGAGATCAATAGTACAGTTTTATAAAAAAAAAAAAAAAAACTAGTAAATTCTTAGGGAAAAGATCTCAAAATTGTGACATAGGAAAAACATGGAAGAATGGAAGATAATCTTTGCTTTTCCCTTTAACAAAATAAATGACTCTCTTTAATTTAGTGTTTGCATTAAAAACAGACCTTATATTTTCTTAATATATGGTGATTAGACTGATAGTGTGAAAATAATTATTAATGACCTATGAAACAATGACCACTTGGACTTTTGCTTTCATTTTAATAAAATTAGATCAAAAGCAATATAAAAATACTAAGAAATGATGAGAAGTAGAGAAAAGTGGGTAAAAGTATATGGAGAAAAATCTAAGCTTGGCAGAATAGATATGTCAACCTGCTAGTTGGTAGGATGAGGCAAGAGAATCTCAACTTCAATGTTTGTCTAAGATACAGAGATAGAACAAAGGCAGCCAGGAGAGCTTGGAGAAAGAAAGCAGCTTCTCTGACTCTGGCTGAAAGCAACCTTTGTGTATGGGTATAGGTATAAGTAGTAATTAATTTGATACAGATTTATTTAGAGAAACAATAGTAGTATATTTCCTCATTGGGACCATTCTTTTCCCAGGCATAGGGTTTTGAATGTGTTAAGAGTGCATTTCTTCAAGTGTAATGAGACCTAAGTCCAATCACAAAATGGGTATTTATTCTCAAAATTGTCATGCCACTGTTTATCAATTTAACATCTTTCCTGGTATGTCACTACAGTGGTATGTATTGTCTACATTGTATGAGACTGTTGATGAGATTTCCCCTTCAGTAGCTTATATTACCATTACACCTCCTGGCTTTGTGAATATCAGTCATCTCTGAGGGATTGTCAGTTCTGCTACTTTTTGATTTGTGTACTATAATCAGAATATGTGGGGACCACAGCAATAGGGTCATGCCTGTTCTTCTTGATCAACAACCAAAAATGATATCACTAGCATATATATTTTAGATCCTTTGAGACTTTTTTAGCCATCAACTCACAAGTAGGTATCCTATACTTGACACTGAGATTCCTTTCAATAATCCATATGGTTTCTGGGAATAGTATTACCCATAAAGGGAACCTCTGTTTCAACCTCTTTTAATTTTTTAATTATTCTTCATTAATTATTTGAGTATTTTATATAATTCATTTTCCAAATATTCCACAACCAACTTCTATAAACAATCAGCTGTCCACCTTCCTTTTCTTTCTAAAACCCATGGAATCAAAATTGTGCTACCCACATACTCATGTGTGTGGCTGTCCACTGGAGCATGGTTGAACTGCTGACATTCACATTGTTAAGGAAAAGAGACCCTCCCTCGCTTATCAGCTCTCACTCACCAGTACTACTCAGGTAGGGATGGAACTTCCTACCACCTACCCTCTCCATATTGAGATATAGTCTGGTTGCTGCTTTCATGTGCTTTATACATGCTGTCACAACTGCAGAGCTCATATGTACAACTCTCATGCTGTGCAGGGACAACTGTTTCTTTGTAACCATTCATTGACTCTGACTTTATATTCTTTTACTTATTACCTAGTAAATGATCTCTGAGAGTTGTGAGGGGGTTATGGTAGATATGTTCCATTAGGGATGATCTCTCTGCTATCTTTTAGTCTCTGTAACTTGAACAATTATAGGCCGTTATGTTAGTCATCTTCTAATGTATAAAGAAGCTATTCTGATAAGGGTTGAAAATAGTTTTCTCTATGGACCTATCAGTAAGTCATTAGGAAGCATTTTAGTAGTATATCCACTTAACAGAACAATAGTAGTAGGCACTGCTTTAGGCACTTTGACCTGCATAACCATTGATTCTTTGTGGTAATAATGATGCCAGGTATGGATTTCATCTTGTAGAACAAGACTTTAATCCAATCAGGAAGTGGCTGGTTGCTCATGACATTTGTGCCATTGTTTCTCTACTGGGCATTTTTTTGCCAGGCCATACATTGTCATATATTTCAGAATTCACCTCTCAGTAAGACTCATGATTACTTTTCTTCTCCAGTAATGTGTATAGTACCTTCTAGCACTGTAAAAACTACTCAGCAAGAATAAAGTTTCCTAGGAAGTACCATATTTGAGGTTTCCATATTCCATAATGCAAGTGTACAGTGTCTTTAGCAATATGTTTTTAACATCAAGTTTTGGAGAGTAACCAAAAACACTGGAAATTGCTTAAAATGTTGGGGATTCTACAAAACTGTACTGCCAAAAAACTTCAAAAGAGGGAACTCTATGCTGAAACCAATGTTTGGTAGTGATATTTTCATATCATTATAGGATAATTCTATTTAAACTCCTTATACACTTATGTGCATATTTTAAAGGTGATTTCTGTAGTAGTGATTTTGATATTTTTTTAAAACTTCTTTATTATTAGGTACCACTCCATCCCTCATCCTATTTAATCTTTGCTGTCCCACAATTCTCCTTTACCACTTTATATCATTACATTTTGTTTCATCACCCTTGTTACCCATCTCCTATGACAATACACACACACATACACTTTGAGGCCTTAATAATTCCTTGTTCTCTATAGCTATTCTAAATGAAATACAGATACTGAAAGTTTCGAACCTTACCATCATCAATAAGGGAAAAGATGCAACATTTTTCTTTATGTGCCTAGGCTCCCTCACAAGATATAATATTTCCCAGTCCCATTAATTTCCTTGGCAAAAAAATAATTTCAGATGGCCAAAAGGTCAAAAAACCCTCAGAAATGAACAAAAATTAAGCCAAAAGACTGAAAATGTGATAATGGTAACAGTAAATTCAATGATCACTAGAAAAAAAATAATACCTCCAGGAACTTGATAAGTGACTCAGGGATTAAAAGCATATACTATTATTGAAGAGGAGCTATGTTTGGTTTCAAGCACTCATGTTAAGTAGATCACAAATTCCTGTGTCTCTAGATCCTGGAGATCTGATGTCTTCTTCTGTCCTCTCTGGGTACCCTCTCTCACTTGAACATGCATACACATGCAGAAAAGATTCTACATACATAATTAAGTAACTAAATACCCAAGGCTAATGAAGTCATGGATTTTTGAGGAAAATCTACAATCAACATTTTACTAAACCTTTATAATACCTGACAAGATCCTCAATACTCATCCTCTCCTTGCATCAAGGAAACTCCCTTTTAATAGATAGAGACCATTATAGAAAACCACAGCCAATTATAATGCTGAATTGTATTGCTGTGTCCCAAAAGATACATCTAGGAAACAACCCCTGGGCCCACAGTTCCAGGATCATTTTGGAGTATTGTAAGATTCAGAGGGTCAGATTGTTTTCATTGAGATTCTTCTTCCTAGCAATGTTAGAAGCTGTACCCAGAAAGCCTCACTAGCATAACTGCCTAAACTTGAGCTAAACAGCATTAATACACATAATAACATGAGCAGGGGAAACCCTAATGACAAATGTTCATCCCTGGAAACATACATTCAAGCAACATTATATTAGACAAAACAGATTATATATAAATGTAAAAACAAATAATGAAAAATGGGCCATAAATTGGAAAAACAAGAGTAGGAATGGGCATATGGGTCAAAAGTGAAGAGGAAATGATATAATTATAATTTCAAAATATAAATCATCAATAAAAAATGGATACAGCCCCCAGAGTACAATAGAATAAATCTTTTATTAAAAAGGCAGTGTTCCAAAATAGAAATACATAAATATATTTAGCTATTATTTGACAAAGAAACAATGGCAACATAATAGATGAAGTTGAAATTTTTTAACAAATCATACTGGGGTTATTTGCCATCTTAAATCTAACATATTGGAGGAGAGGCCAATGTGTTCGATTCTGAGAGGCTGCTCAGCTCCAGAATAATCACACAGAAACTATATTATTTAAAACACTGCTTAGCCAATTATCTCTAGCTACTTTTAGGCTAACTCTTACATCTTAATTTAAAGCATTTATAGTAATCTGTATCACCATGTAGCTGCAGTTTATTGGGTAAAATTGCATCTGCCATCTGCCTCTGGTGGGGCTACATGGCTTCTCCTGACACTGCCTCCTTTTTCCCAGCATTGAGTTTAGCTTTTCCTGACTACTGGGTTTTGCCCTTATCAGCAGGCCAAGACAGGTTTTTTACTCACCAAGGGTATTCACAACATAGAGAGGGGAATCCCACATCACCTTATCTTTTCTGTTTAAGTAAAAAGGAAGGCTTTATCATTAATATCAAGCAAAAATAAGTTACAATATTTATATATATTTTACATTTTATCATAATTAAGGAAAACTATATTATTACTATTTATTCCTCAACTCCATCAAAGACTCCAGAAGAATATGATACTGCCTAAGTAAACAGGAAACACATTGTAAAAGACTTCCAAAACTCTAGAATTGTCAGAGACATCTTGCTGCCTGGACAGTCACCCAAAGTTCTTCTGTACCATTGCAGCATCCATCTTCAGCCTATAGGCCCATAGTATCCAGCAGACTTTTCCATGAAGCAGAAAATTTTAAAGACAATTCTGCTGGTATAATCAGTTGTCAGTCACTTTCTTCTGTATCCTTCAGAATGTCTGGCAGACTCTTTGATGAAGCTGGAAGCCCAAAGAATGATCTCACCTTTAGGCAAGTGCAGCGGTCACTTCTGTATGGGTCCTGCATGAACAGTTCATCAAACTGTTCAGGCAAAAGCATTTTCTTGTACAAATGGCTAAGCAAACTCCATAAGGAGACTCTTCATTGCCCATTCTCCTCTTGAAGTAGCTTGGTGCTGCCAGGAGCAGATGTCTCTCATTCCATGAAAAGTCCTAAATTCTTATAACATTTTAAATGCCAGATTCTGAAGTCTTTAAAAGATTTGAAAAATCCCTATCCATCTGGAATACATCTCTTTATATCTAGAAAATATAACTAACATGACTATAAGCTCGACTATTATAGATGATTTTCTATTAACCTATATTTCTTAATTATATATTGCATTTTTAAATGAGCTGCACAAACACAATGCCTTCATCAAGAGAAGAAATATACATTTATACAGTATAAGTGACCTTAAATTTATATCAATAAACCAAAATCCATACTTATGAAAATCCCTATAGACTATCTCCCTTTAAATGTAAACAAATATTTATAGACAATATTTGGGAATATGGGCCTAGTTATTCTCCAAACTGCTTCCTGCTGGTTTTTTTTTTTGAGAAGAAATTTTTTGGGGTGTTCACAGCAAACTTTTGGGGGATCTTGGTCCATTAAATCATATTAGTCTGGAACAAATCCACAGGTTCTCATCTTCTTTGGAAACAAAAGCAGAATCTCTTTTCCAAAGTAACATATCCTTAGACTAAAATTCTGAAGTCAAAATACCTTTACAATGTACATGCTGGTTTAGCTTAGCTGCCTATACAATGAAATTTCTCTCAATACTTACCTCCTTTGCACTCAAAATATTCAAAGAAAACACGATAATAAACATAATACAGACTCTCCATTTTCCATCTTTACATGGCTTATTTTTTCTTTACCCCTTTAATCTTTGACTATCTGTACTCTCTCTTTTTTAAAGACTTTGTTTTTTTTAACCATTTGCTTTCTTTTCTTTTCTTTCTTTCTTTCTTTCTTTCTTTCTTTCTTTCTTTCTTTCTTTCTTTCTTTCTTAAAGATTTCTGCCTCCTCCCCGCCACCGCCTCCCATTTCCCTCCCCCTCCCCCGATCAAGTCCCCCTCCTTCATCAGCCTGAAGAGCAATCAGGGTTCCCTGATTTTTTTGGGAGAGCCTAGGCAATTTGGATGCTCACCTTACTAGACCTGGATGGAGGTGGGTGGTCCTTGGACTTTCTTTTATGACTCTCTTTTCTTATTATCTTCTTTCTCCCAAGCCTACATACATTTTTAAACATACTGTGAACCATTTAGAGGTTTTCTATGTATGAATCTGTCTTATTGTGTATCTGTAATTCTTACTGACAAAGGACAGCTTCGTAAAATGCTGAGTGCTTCTTAAAAACTTAAGCTGCAACATTGCTAGTGTATAAATGTCCCTGCCTCCTTTCTCTGCACAGTCCAATATAGTGGAAGTCCGTTCACAACCTCTAAAACCTGTGCACATTACCCCAGTTTCAAGTATGCAGCAAATCTCTGTTGAGCCATTAAGCAGTTTCTAACATACTGCTTACAAACCCCATTTAAATTCTCAGCCTCTTGAAAGAGCCAGTGGTCATGCTGGCATCATGGCCCAGAAGTTAGCATTTTAAATTGGAGTGGCTTTTATTCTGCTACCACTGAGTCAGGAAGACCTCTCTTAAAAAAGCTGAGGCACACTGCCAGCAAACAGCAAGAAGCTGTTTTAAACTCTGTATTTCTGTGTCTACAATTCCTTTTCAAGTTTTAAGTGGATTTTAGTCTACCACTATGGGAAACAATTTGGGAAATGGTATAATTGTAATTTCAAAATATAAAAGTCATAAATTAGGGCTGAAGAGATGGCTCAGAGGTTAAGAACACTGGCTGCTCTTCCAGAGGTCCTGAGTTCAATTCCCAGCAACCACATTGTGGCTCACAACCATCTGTACTGAGATTTGGCACCCTCCTCTGGCGCGCAGGCATACATCGAGGCAGAATGTTGTATACATAATAAATAAATAAATCTTTAAAAAAAGTCATAAATTAAAAAAATGGATATAACTCCAAAAATATAATAGAATAAATCTTTTATAAAAGAGGCAGTGTTCCAAAATAGAAAAGACAGAAATATATTTAGCTGTTAGTTGAGAAAGAAACAATGGCGACATAATAGATAAAGTTGAAATTTTTCAACATATTGTTTTGGGGTTATTTGTCATCTTAAATCTGACAAACTAGAGCAACCAAAATTTGAAGATAGACAGCGATTCAATGTTTTCACAAACACATGTACATAACCATACAAATAAGCGATTCAAATGGAACAGTGACCTAAACTTGTACTGCAAAAGTAAAAAATAAAATATGTTATAGAAAAATAGTGTAGATAAACTGAGGTTTGGGTAAAGATTTTATGAACAAATCATCATAATCATGATTTATGGGCTGCATATATATATATATATATATATATATATATATGTGTGTGTGTGTGTGTGTGTGTGTGTGTGTGTGTGTGTATGTATTCAGCTGGTTTTAAAGTTAGACAATGGCTCTGCACTTCTCTAAATCCAAGCATGTTGTTAAAAGGAGCATTCATAGTTTCTTTTTCATACTGGGAGCCATCTGGTATGGGACAGAAGGAAGACTTAAGGAAAAATTTTTCTTTCTCCATGCTATTTTGTCTATATTATATTCTTTATTGAATGTATCTTTATTTGAATGAAATTTAAGTTTTCCATGATGAACAATAGATTTCCTACAGTAATCTTTGAAGTTACCAGGAAGAAGATGGGGCCCCACAGCAACAGCTCTGCCTAGTTGAGATGACATTGCGATGCTGACAGCACTACTATAAGACTGCTTTTTGGGGTACCACCTTCTGAAATGGTGCACCTTCTCATGACATTCTGGCTAGAACTACTAATAAGAACTTTGAAACAACAACAAAAAACTATTGACTGCTCGCAAATTGTTTGAACTATATTAAACACTAATTTTGAAACTTAACCATCACTTTACTTTTTTAGGATCCCATTAAGAGAATATGCCCCCCATTACAGTGGGAAAAATTCTAGAAGACAATGCCCCCTACCTCAAAATAGTTTGTCCATAATGTTGGGAACGCTGTTTAGTAGTTGTTAATTGTTACTTGTACTAGATAGAGGGTTGGGGTGAAAACTATGTTTGTTGAAAAATCAGGGATAGTAATAGTAGGTAATAGAATGAATACTTGTGAGCTGTTATTTATGGATAATTTACATTGGTAGAGATTTTGTATATTGATACAAGTTCAAATTAGATTTGTTACTTTTGTTTACCATTGTATAAATATGCAAAGTTATTTTGTCAGATTGTGTATATGCATGTCTCTATATCAGTTTAGGACATTTTATATATTAGTACACCTTTTTGGATATATTTTCATATTGCATTATATATTATTTCTACCTCTGGTCAAGATACTTATAGATTGTTTACATCCTGAGGTCATTGTCTTCATTTATTGCACATTTGTTTACAGATTATTTAATATTCTGACATGGCATTTTAGGCTTAAAGTTATACAGGCATTCATTATTATAGATCAATAGTTGTTCGTGTTTGTTGTAAATACAGTCAGATCAATTAAGTTTTTTAGATACATAAAGATTGCATTGTATCTGGATAAGTAATCTTTAACCACTTCAAGGATCTGTGGAACATGGCATTTAAATAATTTAGGGTTCTGTTGACATTATTCATGATTGCTTCTGACAGCACCAATCTATTCTTGAGAGAATGTTGAGCACTTAAGACACTCCACTTGGAGCTTGTTTTCTTCTTGGCAAAGCTGGCCTTTTGGAAAGGAACTGACAATGCCTCAACCATTGACAAGTTGCATGATATCTGGAAATGGATAAGCAGGACTACCAAATCTTGCCAAGACAGTGTAAGACAGTTTTGAAAAAAATTCCTGACTCTGAAAATGATCTCAGTTATACTATGCTTTAGCCAAAGTTGGTTGCTTCAATGTTGAAAATGAGACTTTGGGTGATTGCCCAGGTAGCTAATTATCTCTGTCATGTATTGCTCACTTTGGAAGCTACTTGCTTGTATTTTCTGTCTGTTCAAGTAATATTATCTCCCTTCTCAGACATACAATTGGGTTAAAGATTAGATAGTCATAATTACTGTAGTCTTATGATCTAGCCAAGCCATTTTTTATTTAAGAATTGGTCTCCATGGGATAGAATGTTTATTAAAACATTTAGTATACATTCTTTGTTTAATATTTTTATGTAGGTTGTAATTCTAATTATATTTGATATCTGTTCCTAGTGTATATAACTTTGCATTGGGTTTGGAACTCTCTTATTTAAGCAAAAGAGGGAGCTGCTGCGGTAGCACATTCTGCTCCTTCAGCCAATAGCCTTTAAGATACCAGCCCACTTGTTCATGGAGTCTTATACTGTAAAAACAGTGGCAAATGTGTGCCTTTTCTCTTGCTTCTGGCTCCTAGTTCCAGTTGCTAAACTCTGTTCTTTTTTGTTCAGAGGACTCTTGTCTAGGACAATGATCTATAAGTTTTCCCCTTAAATAAATCCCTTTTATTACTCATAATTCTGAACTGGTGTGTGATTGTTTTGTGATTTATGTCATCATAGCTGAATTCTTCCTAGTCTTATGTTCCAAGTGCATGGGTCTTCAGCAATATGGTCTTATCTTTAGGGTTTGAAAGACAGTCAAGGGCAATGGAAATTCTTAATATTGTTTTGAGTATTTCTAATACTCCAATGACCAACAACTCTTAAGTAGGTTTTCATTGTCTGGCAGTGGGATTCTTGTTAGTTAATCTGAGTCTTCATGGAGCGTTATCAACTAAAGTGAGAAGCTTCAATTAAAGTAATATACATATGTATTGTCTTAAGTAAGGTCCTAGTGTTAAATAAATCCTGGTGATTGGGAGACTAAAACAATCACACTGTTCAGCTTTACAACCAGGCAGTGGTGACACACACCTTTAATTTCAGTAGCACACTCTTTGCCATTGAAACCAGGAAGTGTGTGCCTTTAATCTCAGTTGTGCATGCCTTCAGTCCCAGAACTAAAGAGGATTACAAAATGTGAGATCTGTGTTTACTTTTGATAAGATTTCCATTGTTACTATGTTAATCCTACCTATCCACGAGTGTTGGATATATTTCTATTTTCTGATATCTTCTTCAATTTCTTTCTTCAAAGACTTAAAGTTCTTATCATACATTTCTTTAATGTGTTTGGTTCATGTTACTCCCAAGATACTGAAGCACAATTAAAAAAATC
Organism: Microtus ochrogaster; assembly: GCF_000317375.1. Taxonomy (NCBI): domain Eukaryota; kingdom Metazoa; phylum Chordata; class Mammalia; order Rodentia; family Cricetidae; genus Microtus; species Microtus ochrogaster. The sequence goes on from NC_022026.1 coordinate 19,435,787, forward strand.
TTAGAGACTAAAATTGGGGTTCAAGCTGAATGTATAGGATGATGTTTCTCTGATTTCTTTCTTTACCCATTTATCATTTGTATATAGTAGGGTCACTAATTTTTTGTTAACCTTGTATCCTGCTACATTAGTGAAGGTGTTTATCAGCTGTGGACATTTCCAAGCAGAATTTTTGGGGTCACTTATATATACTATCATACCATCTGCATAATAACCAAATTTTAACTTCTCCCTTTCCCAATTGTATCATCCTGATCTCCTTTATTGTATTATTGTTCTAGCTAAAACTTTGAGTACTATATTGAGCAGATGTAGAGAGAGTGAGCAAAATTTGCAAAGAACCTAGATGCCCCTCACCTGAAGACTGGATGAAGAAAATATCGTACATTTGCACAATTGAGTACTACTCAGTGGTAAAAAGCAATGACATCATGAAATTTGAAGCCAAATGGATGGAACCAGGAAAAAACCATTCTGATTGAGGTAACCCAGACCCAGAAAGATAAACACAGTATATGCTCACTCATATGATGTGGGATTTCCCTCTGTATTCTCTGAATACCATTGGTTAATAAAGAAACTGTTTGGGGCCTGTGCAGGGCATATTAGAGCTAGGCAGGGAAATCTAAATTGAATGCTAGGAAGAAGAAGGCAGAGAGGAGTGAGAAGCCATGGAGCCCTACTGGAGACAGACCTTGGAACATTATCCAGTAATCCAAAACCTCATGGCAATATGCAGATTAATGGAGATGGATTAATTTAAGACATGAATTAGCCAGAAATACACTTAAGCTATTGGCCAAACTGTATTGCAAATAATATGATTTCTGTGTGATAATTTTAATTCTGGGCAGCCAGGAACAAACAAGCAGACTCATAAGCTAAATCCACATAAAACCTAAGAGGATTTTGAAAGGAACTCTAGACACTAAAAAAAAACAAAAAACAAAGTTTAGCCACACTTTTTTTGGATGGGCTCTGCTTGGTCGCAGCATGCTGCAACTCCTTTAAGAGAGGTCTTCCTGATTCAGCAGTAGCAAAATAAACAAAAACAAACAAACAAAAAAGCCAAAAGCAAAAAAAAAATCCCCACACTCAGTTTCAAAATGGCAGCATAAAGTGCTCTGGCTCTTTCAGGAGGCTAAGCACTTGAATGGTTAAAGGGCTTTTGCAGGCCCAGGTGCTTGCAGGCCCACTCAGGGTCAGGAGGAAACTAGCTGAGGCCATGCCCACAGCTCAGCACTGCCTGCCAGCACAGGCACCAGAATCAGGTCTACTAGGTGTGTACAAGCAGGAGAGCATGTGGATTCCTGTTGCCATACACAGAGATATTTCCAGGGTGGGCAGTGTGCAGCATGGCAGATTAGCTCTTACACAGATGAAAGGGATTTATGTGCTGCACACTTCTTTTCATAGTTAAAATGGTGAGTGTGGAACTGGGGAGATAGCTCAATGGTTAAGAGCACTGACTGCTCTTCCAGAGGTCCTGAGTTCAATTCCCAGCAACCACATGGTAGCTCACAACCATCTGTAGTGAGTTCTAGAGTCCTCTTCTGGAGTGCGGGCATAAATGGAGGCAGAATTTTTTTTTTTGTTTTAAAGATTTGTTTATTTATTTATTATGTATACAACATTCTGCCTCGATATGCCTGCACGCCAGAGCAGGGCACCGGATCTCAGTACAGATGGTTGTGAGCCACAATGTGGTTGCTGGGAATTGAACTCAGGACCTCTGGAAGAGCAGCCAGTGTTCTTAACCTCTGAGCCATCTCTCCAGCCAGAGGCAGAATGTTTTATATATAATAAATAAATAAATCTTTTAAAAATAAAATAAAATGGTGAGTGTGGCTCCCACCCAGTAGTCTCAGAGGCAATGAATATATTTCCACCATGTTTGACTGGGTGGAGCAAGATGTACTGCAGAAGCTAAGAGACCTTGGATGCAAACCCAAACTACTATACCCAGCCAAGCTATCGTTCACTATCAATGGAGAAAACAAGACATTCCAGGATAAGAACAAATTTAAACAATACATAGCCACAAATCCAGCCCTACAAAAAGTAATAGAAGGAAAA
>NC_022026.1:19438727-19440241 GCF_000317375.1 Microtus ochrogaster
GAACGGAGCAGAATGCTGGGAGGAAGAGGAAGTGAGCTCAGAGACTCGACAGCTCTCCTCGAGGGGGCAGATGCCTCAGAAGCTGATTTTCACTGTTATAAAGTAAAACATTATCATAGAAATAGGAATATACATTTTTGTTTTGAGACATGGTTTTACGTATCTTATGATAGCATTGTAATTGACTATGAACTTCTAACTCTCCTGTTTCAACTTCTGAAGTACTGGAAGTACTGAGGTCATGCAAATAGTCCATTACAATTCATTTATGCAGTGCTAGATATTGAGCCATGACTTTGCATATGTTATAAAATAGACTAGAACCCAAGTCACATTTTCAGCCCCAGAGAATCTATCAATATACAACACATATTTATATTCTAACACATATTTATATTATATTAAGAGTATAACATTTCATGAGTTGACAATTTGGAATGAGATCTTATTTGAGTTTTCTCATTAATTGTTATACATCTAAAAGTTAGCAAAATGACTCTTCACTGAAGTTTTACCATCTGCTGGCTTCAACAATTAGAGTCGTTGACTAACTGTCCTTTCTTTCAGAGATTTTGCTATCTATCTTCATATAACTTCCTGGTTAGTTTGTAATCATCTGGGAGTAGCACTACACACCACTTAGTTTTAGAATCTGAGTGAGACATTTTTATCTTCACTGCATTTATTAAAACACAAATGAATACCACTACAACTGCATGCCATTTCTTGTTTAATATTTTTTAAATACTCATTTGTTTTTCTTCTTTTTTTCCTTTATTACCCCATCCTCTCTACCTCTTCTGTTTCTCTTCAGAAATGGGTGTTCCTCCCATGGATATTAGCTAGTCATGACACAGCAAGTTGCATCAAGGCTAGGCACCTCCCTTTCCATTATGTCTGGATGAGACAATCCAGCAGGATGAAAAGGGTCCCTCAAACACTCAACAAATTCAGAGACATGCCCCACTCCCACTGCCAGGAGTCACACAAGAACACCAAGTCATACCACTGTAACATTTATGTAGAGGGCTATAGGCTGTGCTGGCAGGTGCTCTGAAATAATTACTCAGAGTTTTAATATTAATTATAAATGCTTGCCCTCATGACAGCTGGAAGTAATTCTAGAGGACAACGTCCCCTCTCCCAGTAAAGTTTGCCCTTGGGTTTAGGGACATCATTTAGAGGTTGATTATAATTAGTATACGGTTGAGGGTTGGGGGAGAAATTTTATAAGCTCAGGGATCATTTTGGAAAAAAAAGAGGGGTGATGGATAACAGATTTGTAATTGTGAGTTAATGTTTTTAGACAAATATATTGGTATCAATTCTTGTATATTGATACAAAGTTAAATTATTGTATATATTGCAGTGTACATTTCTACCTCTGATTAAGATACTTATATATTGTTTGTGTATTGATATATATTTACTATATTATAATGTATATTTGTACAGTGTTTATATTTGGAGGTCATTATCCTCATTTGTTACACAGTTGTTTATTGTCTTAGTCT
>NC_022026.1:19441050-19488666 GCF_000317375.1 Microtus ochrogaster
CCAATAGCCACTGAGATACCAGCCCATTGGGGCGTGGTCTCTCTCCCTTTAAAAAAGCGGCCACTTCCCTCTCCTCTCTCTCTTACTTCCTGCTCCGCTTCCAGAGACTAGACTCCCTTCCTGATTACGCAGAGGGCTGTTGTCTGGGACAATGATCTATAAGTTTTTTCCCCTTTAAATAAATAACCATTCTATCAATCATAATTCCAAACTGGTGTGGGATTGTTGTGACTTACTCCTTTGCCTTCACCTAAGGTATCAAATTATTTCATAACTGGAAACAAATATTGATTTTGAGTTATGGTTGAAAACTTATAGTTTTCCTATGAAAGAAATTTTAGTTTTATCATTTGGAAAATGTGTGTATGCTTCTCCTTAGATTTTCATCATTAACTTTTTAACATGCAATCTACTTCTATAATCATATTGTGTATGTGCATGCATCTCTGTATTTCATGGAACCATGCATCCTGCTAAATGACTTTATGTTTGCTGCAGTCATTTTATGATGATGGAAGTCATAAACTATCCTACATCAGTTCAGAATTATTAATAATAAAAGGATTATTTATTTAAGGGAAAGCTTACAGATTATTGTCCTAGATAATTGTCCTCTTCATGAACAGGAACAGAGCCTAGCAGCCAGAAGCAGGAGTCAGAAGCAAGAGAGTAGGTACATGTTTACCACTGCTTTTACAATATAAAAGACCATGCCCAAGTGGGCTGGTATCTTAAAGGCTATTAACTGAATGAGTGGAATGTGATCTCACAGCACCTCCCCCTTTTGTTTGAATAAGAGAGTTCCAAACCCAATACAAAACTATATACACTAGGAACAGATTTCAAGTATAATTAGAATTACAACCAGCATAAAAAATATTAAGCAAGGTATGTATGCTAAATGTTTTAGTATACATTATATCCTAAGGAGTATAAGTCTTTTTTTTTTTTTTTTGGTTTTTTTGAGACAGAGTTTCTCTGTGGTTTTAGAGCCTGTCCTGGAACTAGCTCTTGTAGACCAGGCTGGTATTGAACTCACAAAGATCCGCCTGCCTCTGCCTCCTGAGTGCTGGGATTAAAGGAGTGTGCCACCACCGCCAGGCAGAAGTCTAAGTCGTGCACTGGGAATGACTTGGCTAGATCATAAGAAGGGGGTAACTATGACTATCTAATCTTCAACCCCATCAAAAGCCTTAATAGAAAGATAACATTATTTGAGCAGGTAGGAAGTATAGGAATATATGATGGAGACAATTAGCTACCTTATCAATCACCAAAAGTCTCATTTACAATGTTGAAGCAACCAAATTTGGCTAAGGCTAAGGGTAACTGATTGACCATTTTCAGAGTCAGGAAAATTTTCATAACCATATTACCCTCTCTTGGCAGGATTTGAGAATCTTTTTCTTATATCCTGCTTATCCATTTCTAGATACCATGTACTTTGTCAGTGGTTGAGGTATGGGCAGTTTTTTGCACAAAGACCAATGATGACAAGAAGAAAACAAACTCCAAGTGGAGTGTCGTGGGTGTTCAACATTCCCTTTGGAGTAAATTGGGGATGTGAAGGATCAATAATCTCTCATGTCAACAGAACACTAAGTTATTTAAATGCTATGTTCTACAGATCCTTGAAGTCATTGAATATTACCTATCTGGACAGAATACAATCTCTATGTATCTAGAGAACCTAATTAATCTGACTGTAAATACAACAAACATGAAAAACTATTGACCTATAATAATAAATACCTGTATAACTTAAAGACTAAAACTTCATGTCAGAATATTAAATAATCTGTAAACAAATGTGCAAAAAATGAGGACAATGACCTCAAAATATAAACAATCTATAAGTATCTTGATCAAAGGTAGGAATAATATATAATGAATTATAAAAATTATTCTAAAAGTTTTACCAATATACAAAATACCGTGAACCAAAATAAAAACATGCATATATACAATATGACAAAATAACTTTGCATAGGTGTACAAATAATGTAAACAAAAATAACAAATATAATTTGAACTTGTATCAATATAAAAAACTATACCAATAAATAATAGCTAACAAGTTTTCATTCTCTTACCCACTATTATCCCTTTTTTTAAACAAGCAAAGGTTTCACCCCAACCCTCTATCTAGTACAAGTAATAATCAACAACCCCTAAACAGTGTTCCCAAACTTAAGGATAAACTTTTCTTGGGATAGGAGGTATTGACCTTTAGAATTGCTTCCCATTGTCAGGGGGGTGATATTCTCTTAATGGAATGCTGCAAGAGTAAAGTGATGATTACGTTTCAAAATTACTGTGTAGTATAGTTGCAAACAATTTACAAGCAGTCAATGGGGTTTTTCTAAGTTCTTATTACAGTTCTGGTGAGAACATCATAATAAGGTGCACCATTTTAGCAGATGGTACCCCAAACCCAGTCTTATTGTAGCTCTATCTGCAGCAAGATGTCATCTCAACCAGGTAGAATTGTTACTGAGTGGCCCCATCTTCTTCCTGGAAACATCAAATTTTACTGCAGAAAAAGGATCTGTAGAAAAATCCATAGTTCATGGAAATCGTAAACATCACTCAAACCCAAATGGATGGCGAGAACATCATAATAAGGTGCACCATTTTAGCAGATGGTAAAAGATAAAAGAGAAAGTGGAAAGTAGTCTGCAACCCATGGGCACAGGAGACCACTTCCTACTATAACCCCAGTATCACAGACAATAAGAGCAATAAAGAATAAATGGGACCTCCTGAAACTGAGAAGCTTCTGTAAAGCAAAGGACACTGTCATTAAGACAAATAGGCAACCTACTAAATGGGAGATATTCACCAACCACACATCAGACAAAGGTCTGATCTCCAAAATATATAAAGAACTCAAGAAACTAGACATTAAAACTCTAATAAACCCAATTAAAAGTGGGGTACTGAACTGAACAGAGAATTTTCAATGGAAGAATTTCAAATGTCCAAAATACATTTAAGGTCATGTTCAACCTCCTTAGTAATCAGGGAAATGCAAATTAAAAAAAACAGGTGTAAGAGATACCATCTTACACCTGTAAGCATGGCTAAAAACAAAAACACCAATGATAGCCTATGCTGGAGAGTATGTGGAATAAGGGGAATACTCATCCATTGCTGGTGGGCATGCAAATGTGTGCAATCACTTTGGAAATCAATGTGGCAGTTTCTCAGGAAACTGGGAGTCAAGCTACCTCAGGATCTAGTGATGTAGGTGGGTCTTCTATCTATGTGTTACTTTCATTGGTTAATAAAGAAACTGCCTTGGCTCCTGATAGGTCAGAACATAGGTAGGAGGGAAAGACAGAACATAATGCTGGGAGGAAGAAGGCAGTGAGGCAGATGCTATAGCTTTCCTCTCCAAGATGGATGCAGGATAAGATCCTTCCTGGGAAGCCACCACCTCATGGTGCTACACAGATTATTAGAAATGGGAAATCAAGATGTGAGAATTAGCCAATAAGTGGCTGAAACTAATGGGCTAGGCAGTGTTTAAAAGAATACAGTTTGTGTGTTGTTATTTCAGGTAAAGCTAGCTGGGGGCAGGAATGCAGCCTGCCATTGATTCTACAGATCCAGCAATTTCACTCTTGGGAATATACCCAAGAGATGCCCAATCATACTACAAAAGCATTTGTTCCACTATGTTCATAGCAGTACCTGTCATAGCCAGAACCTGTAAACAACTTAGGTGCCCCTCAATAGAAGAATGGATAAAGAAGGTGTGGCAATATACATATTAGAGTTCTACTCAATGGTAAAAAATAATGACATCTTGAAATTTGCATGAAAATGGATGGAAATAGAAAACACTTTACTGAGTGAGATAACCCAGACCTAAAAAGAGGAATATTGTATGTACTCACCCATAAGTGGATTCTAGCCATAAACAAAGGACATTAAGCCTATAATTTGGGATCCTAGAGAAGATAAATAAGAAGGTGAACTCAAAGAAAAACATATATTTATTCTCCTGGATATTAGAAGTAGACAAGATCACCAGACAAAAGTGTGGAGCATGGGGGTGGGGGTGAAACTAGGGGACTGGGAGAGAGGGAAAGAAAAGGGAGAAGGGGAATATTGGGGAGAGCTAGGGATAATGAGATGGATGAGACAGAGGAAGAGCGGATTTGGAAGCAGTGAAGAAGATATATTAATTAAGGGAGCCATTTTAGGGTTTAAAAGAGTCTTGGCTCTAGAGCAGTTCCCAGGTGTCCAAGGAGATGTCCCTAGGTAGGTCCTTGGGAAGCAGAGGAGAAGGGGCTTGAACTGGCCTTATCCCATAGCCACACTGATGAATATTTTGCATATCACCATAGAACCTTCATCTGGCTATGGATGGAGATAGCAACAGAGACTGACATTGGAGCACTGGAATGTAGAAGGAGCTGTGGGCTGCATTCCTGGCTCCTGGCTCCTGGCCACCTGGCTAGCTTGTGCCCCAGAAATAACAACACATAAATTGTATTCATTTAAGCACTGCTTGTCCCATTAGCTCTATCCTCTTACTGGATAACTCTCACATCTTGATTAACCCATTTCTATTAATGTGTGTAGCACCACGAGGTGGTCACTTACCAGGAAAATTCTAGTCTGCATCCATCTTGGGTCAGAGCTTCATCACGTCTGACCCACTTTCCTATCTTCCCAGCATTCTGTTGTGACTACTCCACCCACCTAAGGGCTGGCCTTTGAAATGGGGAAAGGCAGATTTTTTATTAACCAATGAAATCAACACAAACAGATTGACAGATGACAATACTACATCATTTCCTCCTTTTCTGTTTAAACAAAAAGGAAAGGCTTTAACTTTAACACAGTAAAATTACATATAACAAAACAGTTATCAAGCAAGAATTACAGTTAAAATATTTATATCTATTTTATCTTTTATCATAACAATGGAAAACTATAACTATCTATCTATTCTTTAACTCCATCAAAGACTCCAGAAGGATATAATATTACCTAAGCAAACATGAAATAAGAAACTTCCAAAACTCTAGAAGTGATAGAGACATCTCACTACCTGGACAGTCACCCAAAGTTCTTTTGTACCACTGGGCAGCCATCTCCAGCCTTCAGGCCCATAGTATCCAGAGACATTTCCATGAAGCAGGAACTTTCAAAGGCAGTTCAGTCACTATCTTCTGTGTCCTGCAGAATGTCTCGCAGACTCTTTCATAAGTCAGAAACCCCAAAAGACCATCTCACCTTTAGGCAAGTTCAGCAGTCCTCTTTCTGTGGGGTATTTGTGTCCAGTTTATGCAACAGTCCAGGCAAGAGCAATTTCTTGCCCAAATGGCTAACCAACTCCATAAGGAGCCTCTTCGATGCCCATCTTCCTCTTTATGTAGATTGGTGCTGCCAAGGTCCAGATGAAGAGCAGAAGGAGGGAGAAAATGACAAAAGAAGTCAGGGCCACAAGGGGTGCGTCCACCCACTGAGATGGTGCAACTGATCTAATGGGAGTTCACCAAGGCCAGATGGACTGGGACTGAATGAGCATATAATCAGACCAGACTCTCTGAATGTGGCTGACACTGAGGGCTGACTGAGAAGTCAGTGATAATAGCACTGGGTTTGATTCTACTTCATGCACAGGCTTTTTGGAAGCCTAGTATGTTTGGATGCACACATTCCTAGAACTGGATGGAGTTGGGAGAGCCTTGGACTTCCCACAGGACAGGGCACCCTGACTTCTCTTAGGACTGGAGAGGGAGGGAGAGGGGAAGAAGAAGAGAGAGTGGGATGGAAATGGGAGGAGAGGAGGAGGTGGAATTTTTTAATAAATAAATTTTAAAAAAAGAAATACATTTAAAAATGAAATTTTAGATTGAAATTGACTTAAAAGGTAATATAGGCCTTTGATTCTATAAAAGTAATCTGCACAGATCAGTATTTATAATTATTTCTCTAAAACAATTAACACACAATAAAAAATTAATGATATTTTTGACTTCAAAGATCTTTTCTAACTCAACAAGTTCTCATAGGATGACAATAGTTACTCTGAAGCATCTTCTCTGATATTGGTTCAATTAGTATTGACCAATAATATTAATTCATTTGAGATTACCTTTATGTTACTAGAGAAAGTATGCTTTAGAGACATGAGTAAATTTTTAATTTCCTCCAGGAAATAGCATACGATGTATTCATTAGTTATTTTGGCCTATATTGAAGAACTAGATCAGTTATAATAAAATACTGAAATATAAGTATATACCTTCTACAATTAGAAACAAAGTTAAAATAAAGCTGTAAAAAGATGGAAAATATACAGAGAATCTTGATACTTTATGCTATTATGCTCTCTTTGAATTGTTTGAATGCTGAGGAAGGAGTAACAGCTGCTAAAAGATATTTGTTTATAAATGCTGCTGAACTAATCCAAGATAGATATTTTGAAAATAACTTGACTTCAGAATTTGGATCTAAGGATATGATACTTTGGAAAAGAGACTATTCTTTTGTTTTCACAGACAATGACACCCTGTGGATTCCTTCCATCCCAATAAGATATGATGGACCTCGTCCTCCTGAAGGGTTGCTGTGAACACCTTCAAAAAATCAATTCACTCAACTGCTGACTGAGATGAATCTAGCACACAGGTTATACCATGAAAGACCTGATTAACAACGCCCCCATTCAGCAGGAAGCAGTTTGGAGAGAAATAACTGCGCCCATATTTCCAAATATTACTTATAAATGTTCTTTTACATTTAAAGGGAGATATGATATAGATATGAATAATTTGCATTGATATGGATTTTGCTTTAGTGATTTAAATTTAAGGTCAATTTTGTTATATGTATATGTGTTTCTGATCTTGATTAAAGTATTGTGATTGTGTAGTTCATTTAAAAATATAATGTATATAGGTTGTTAATGGATAATCATTAATAATAGTCAAGTTTGTAGTCATGTTAGTTAGATTTTCTAGATGTACATAGGTATATTTTAGATAGGCATTCTTCATATCTTTTGAAGACTACAGAATATGACATTTAATGTTTTAATAACTTAGGACATTTCATGACAATGAGACACTCTGTTCATGGGAGCACCAATCTACTTTAGTATTTATAATACTGAAGGCATCGAAGAGGCACCTTATGGAGTTTGATAGCCATATGGGCAAGAAACTGCTCTTGCCTGGACTATTGTATAAACTGGACACAGAGTACCCACAGAGAGAGGACTCCTGAACTTGCTTAAAGTTGAGATGATCTTTCGGGGTTCCTGATTCAAGAAAGAGTCTGTGAGACATTCTGCAGGACACAGCAGATAGTGACTGAACTGCCTTTGAATTTTCCTGCTTCATGGAAATGTCTGCTGGATACCATGGGCCTGTAGGCCGAAGATGGATGCCCCAACATTACAGAGAAACTTTGGATGACTGTCCAGGCAGCGAGATGTCTCTGTCATTTCTAGAGTTTGAAAGTTGCTTATTTCTTGTTTGCTTAGTTAATATTGTATCTTTCTGGAGTCTTTGATGGAGTTGAAGAATAGTTAGTTATAGTTATAGCTTTCCTTCATTTTGATAAAGATAAAATAGATGTAAATATAGTAATTTTTACTTGATAACTGTTTTGTTATATATAATTTTGCTATGTTAAAGTTAAAGCCTTCCTTTTTTGTGTAAAAAGAAAAAGGGGAAATGATGGAGGAAGGTCATTGGTTGATTAATAAAGAAACTGCTTGGCCCTGATAGCTTAGAACATAGGTGGGTGGAGTAAACAGAACAGAATTCTGGGAGGAAGAGGAAGTGAGCTCAGACACCATGCTCCCCTCTCCTGGGCAGACGCGATGAAGCTCCAACCCAGGATGGATGTAGGTTAGAATCTTCCCGGTAAGCACACCTTGGGGTGCTACACACATTAATAGAAATGGGTAATCAAGATGTAAGAATTAGCCAGTAAGAACCTAGAGCTAATGGGCCAGGCAGTGTTTAAATAAATACAATTTGTGTGTTGTTATTTCGGGGCATAAGCTAGCCAGGAGCCAGGCTGTGGGAAGAGGCCTGCAGCTCCCACTACATAAGACTGTCATGTGCCTATACATATAAAATATATCTACAATTACTAAGCAAATATAAGTTACTTTTAGCAATCAAAAGAAAAAGAGAGGAAAAAGGAATACTACAAATAAACAGGTAAAGTGAACAACTGAAGGTTAATGTGGTAAAAACCTGTATTCCCAACACTAATGTAAACAGATATGAGTATTCTAAGTCTGAGGAGAGAATGAATTCCACAGCAAGATTAAGAACACCTGACCTACATACTGAGACCCAGTCTCAAAAAGTTAAATAAGCCGGGCGATGTTGGCGCATGCCTTCAATCCCAGCACTCGGGAGGCAGAAGCAGGCAGATCTCTGTGAGTTAGAGGCCAGCCTGGTCTACAAGAGCTAGTTCCAGGACAGGCATCAAAAAAACTTCAGAGAAACCCTGTCTCGAAAATCAAAAAAAAAAAAAAAGTTAAATAAGAAATATAGTTAATCAATCATTTTCATCAAGTAAAATATGGGTATAGAAAGTAATTATCTTCTAGTACATTTTTAAAGGTAATACTAATTTTCTAGTAGCTATTCCAAATGTTTGGTGCAAGGTGGATTTACATGGAAAAATGGTAAAAACACAGACACTCTACTTCATCCCAGAATAGCCAAATGAAATTTCTTAGAGCTACTGTTCAGGTGCATCTCTGCTTGAAAACGCTGCTCACTATTACAAAGTCTTGGCCTATTAGGAGAAGAACAAAAACAAACAAAACCCTGAGAAACAAAAATAACTGAAAAAAACCAAGTTACTAATGCACTTAAACAACCAAGTTACCAGCCAATTCTTTCCTGCTCTGTACTTTTTGTTGAACACTCTGAGCAGAGAAATCCAAGATGATGAGAACTAAGAAAACTTCCGTCGATATATTATTAAGCAGAGTTTTCTGACCTTGTAGGGAACATCATTCAGAATTGATGAAGGTTCACTTCCAATTGCAAATGTAAGTGAGGAAGGGAAATGGAGGAAGTTAAAATAATCTTTAAGAGGAAAGAAAGAGAAGAAAAAGTTCTGAAAATCCCACAAGGTTGAGGGACATGGTTTATTGGGTTTTGTTGTTGTTGTTATTTACTTTTTTGATGAAGGAAATACAATTTACATACATATATAAGAATAAGGTTTGCAGGCCAGAAGAAAGGAAGAAATGAATGGAGAATCAGGGATAGAGAAAAGCATGGCGGAAAGGAAAGAATAAGGAAAAAAGGCATGTTTTAAATTTCTTAATTGAGTGCATCTCTATAGCCTCACAGTATTTACTACTCCTTTCAGTAAAGGAATTGACATCTGTGATCCTCCTTCTCTACACATACAGAATAAGAATTCAGTCAATACCTAGCCCATAACCTTGAAACAAGGAAGATATTATGTAACAAATATATAACACAACACTTACCTCAGTGCTTAACATGTAGCTGCCACTTAGCAAATACTGTTTTATAACTTACTGATATTAGTATGGGTCTATCCTCAGTAAACAGTCTAGAGATTCTAACTTCTAAACAAGTATGAGATAAATAACTTTTGTGAACAGAGTCCTGTAAATACTGGCTAACTTACTATTACTATCACAATGTCTCCAATGTGTCCAACATTAATATTGTTTTAGAAGACTTTGTAGGTATTCCATTAGTAGATGTATGCATGCCTCCTCATTTCCCCAATAATATTAATATGCAGTTAATTCTCATACTTATTAGTATAGTATGAATCACAAGTATATTTGATATAGCTTTGGCAATTATTTAGAGGTACATAGATGAATATATGTAAAAATTGCTAGTTGCTGAACAACAGTTTTATCCAAGTTTAAATCCTTCCAGCCTTAAGGGAAACTCACTAAGACAAAGGATATTAGAAAGATGATAAACAATAGGATGCTCTAAAAGGAGGTAAAACATTCCATCCTCCAGTGAAATTCCTTAAGATCAGGAAGTAACCAACTTCAAAGTTGTAGAAAGACCCTGAAATTAACAAAATACACTAGGCCCCTCCATAGACAAAGGCTGCTTGTTCATTTTCCAGACACTCAGACCCAAAATAATCACAGAGAAATATTATTAATTACAAGGCCATTTGACTGATAGCTTAAGTATATTGCTACCTAGCTCTTATATCTTAAACTAACCCAGTTTTATTTATCTGTGAATTACCACAATGTGGTTGCACCTATAAGTAAGATTCCATCCAGCATCCCGTGTCTGTCTTCCTGCAGTTACATGGCTTCTCACTGATTCCATCACTCTCTCCTCCTCTATATGCTTAAAATTTCTGCTCTGTTCTACTCTGGGCTGCAATAGTCCCAAAAATATAGCAGTTTCTTTATTAATCAATGGCATTCACAGCATTCAAAGAGGAATTCCACATCACTCCTCCTTTCCCAAGCATATATAATCTGTAAGGATTGCTAAGAGATACTCTCAGAAAGATGGAGCTGCCTAGAAGAGTCTTAGACTAGAAAGATCATCTAGAAGAAACAAATTAGCAGAACTGCTCTGAAGAGGCTCAGATCAAATGAGCTACCCAGAAAAGACACTATCATATCTTTTTAGCTTTTTTTCAAATTGTGTGAGTGGGCTTAAGTTTTAGTGAGGGTTACTATCAATATAATAAAACACAATGACCATAGTAACTTGTGGCAGAAAGACTTTATTTGCCTTATAGATCTACACAGTAATCCACTGTTGAAAGAAGTTAGGGTAAGAACTTAAGCAAGGCCAGAAACTGGAGGCAGGAGTTGATACAGAGGCCCTAAAGGTGTATTATTTACTGACTTGCAAATCATTGCTTACTTAGTCTGATTTCTTATAGAACTCAGGAACATTTGTCCAGGGCACAGAGAGGTGACCCCACCCCACTCACAATGGACTGGTCCCACTCATGTCAGTCACTGAATTAAAAATTCCTTACAGACCAAACTTATCTTGTGTAGGCATTTTCTTAATTGAGGTTCCCTCATCTCAGATTACTTTGGTTTGTATTAAATTGATATAAAACTATGCGAGAAAGGTTTCCAGCTTTCTTTTTCATAACCCGTCTATACTGTGGTGGACTTTTGGGGATGCAGCTGTTTTTGAGTCATCTCTTCTCCTGTAAGTAACCACACACATATTCTTGGAAATATCCTGTATTAGTCAGGGTTCTCTAGAAGAAACTAATTGAGAGACTAAATCATATCTCTAAGTATGATTTTATATAATACATGTGATTGTATATTATATGGGATCATATATTATATATTATGTAGAATTATAATAGAATAACTTATGATTATATCATATGATATATTATATATACAGTTTTATATAAGATATACATAATTCATATATATGAATCATATATTGGTTCTATTTATTATGTGTGTTTATATATATTCATAACACATACATATTTTATCAGTTAGAGTCCGTTACAGGCTGTGATTTTGACAATCCAATAATGGCTGTCACATGATGAAAAAGCCCCAATCCTAATAGTTGTCCAATCCATGAGGCTAGATGTCCCAGCTGATCTTCTTCTATATTGGAATTTTGAAGTATTTTCTAGCATCAGTGAAGGAATAATCTGGCAATAGGATAGATGATCTTACCTGCAAGATTAAGGACAAACAAAAAACTATGGTATAGATTCCCTTTTTCATGTCCATTTATGTAGGCTGTCATCAGAAGGTATGACCATACTAAGAGTGTATATTCTCACCTCAAATGATTCAGATTTAGCATGGGTCTTCCCACTTCAAATGATACAATCAACAAATTCCCTCTCAGGTGTGACCTGTTGTTTTGGTTTTAATTGATGACAACACAATTTCACAACTTGTTGATTTGACCCATGATAATATTTTTCACCTGTCATGCTTAATTTCCAAATGAAAGAAATAAGCAAGTCATAATTCCATCTAGAATGATGTCATTATCCTACATATAACTACAAAATTGTTTCATATATATATATATATATATATATATATATATATATATTCTGTTAGAAATACTTAGTCATCTAGTGTCTCATAAATTAGGTGTAACAAAACCCACTAATATTATCTCATTCTATGTTATATCAAATGATAAAAAAATATAAGAAACAAAGCATAAATAATTGCTTAATTGCTTATGTGTGTATTTATGTACAAAAACACACTTAAAACATTAATGGTTAAATCAGTCATAATGTTTATTTCTGCTACTGTTCATGTGACATTAAGTGAACATTAACTAACTGGTGTTTATAAATACCTTTTGTTACTATCCATTCTGTATTTCCTCCAAGCATTTGGTTTGCACTAAGGCCCACTAGTAGGTAAAACAAAAACTATCTTTCAAAAGGAAAATAGCTGTGAGCAAATGACAATAAAATCTTGATTGAATATTCAGAGGGTCTTCTCTATGGTTCATTTACCAGGGCCAGTTAAAAATTCCAAGCAAAATCCCTATCTGCCGCTTATACCTCAAGTACCAATGGGCAAGCAGAAAAAAAAAAAAAACCAAAGCTTCCTCTTTCTATGCTTTTTTTTTTTAAAGACAGGCATTGACCATGTGTGGGCCAAATTTACAGTGAGTCTTCTTAACTCAAATCATCCAATCAAGAAAATTTCTCATAGGTATGCACAGTTACTTGGGCTTTAGTTAACTCCAAATTCAGTGCAGTTGAAACTAAGATTGAGAATCACATAACCTAGTAAATCTCATTGTCTCATCATGGTTAACTTTAGTGTTATCCATACATAGATCATCCATTAGTTCTCTATTTGAGGTGAGTTAATGTTTGATCTCATATCACCAAAAATATTATCACAAAATAGTTTTTCTTAAAATTAAGGGCACATAAAAATGGATAAGATGACTAAGTCAGTAAATACTTGCTGCCAAGCCTGATATCCTGAATAGATCCCTGAGAATCATATGACCAAAAAAAAAAAAAGAATCAATTCCTGAAGGTTATCTTTTGATCTTGCTCAAAATATAATGCCATGTTTCTACCTCTGCATTACAAAATCAATTTTATAATAATTTTAAGCATTGAGTTATGAATAATTTAGAAAAGTATAGAAAGTAAAATTCATAGCAATTTAATAAGTACAAAGAACAATAGAAAAACATTACATATAAGAATGAACAATAGAAAAAAATTACATATTGGATTGACTCCTAAAATATTACATCCCTTAATTTTTTTAAATTTGTTTCTACTCTTTTGTTTCCTTACAAAATTATGTTTCTCATGCAATTTTGGGGGTATTATTATTTGCAAGTTGGTTTTAAGATACTATTATTTATGAATTGGTTATATAGATTGGGAATAACCTAGGACATGTTTGAAAACATTGCTACACTATATCCCAACTAATGTGTTCTCAAAAACTCTAAAATCAAAACGAGCCATCTAAGACCCAGAATAGACCTTGTTTTGTTTATTGAGGTGTTTTTGTATGATGGCTTATTCGTAATTTGAATGTTAATGAATTTTGGCATAAATTCCAGGACTTGGATAATAAATGTCAGGTTTCCTGATTTCTGCATTCTCATAAAAATGCATTTGCTTCTTGTGTTTAAATTAGGATAGAAAACGTGCCTTGAAGCATTCAGAAATACATCAAAACTGAACTTACTTGACAGCTGAATTATAAATAATAAAAACTTGATTTTCACACAATGATCTCATTGGTGGGCATTGTTCATCCTTATAAGATATACTGTAATGCATGTGTTTATCTATCCTATATATCATCAAAGATTTCTCAAAATATCTTTCATATGATCCCCTCTAAAAATTAAGTATAAAAGTTACTTTGAGCTGATAGCTGCTTTTTAAAAGTTTTATTCCCCAGTAATTCTGAACAGATATGTTCACATCAATTCTGCATTTAGTCAACTAGAGTAGAAAATGTCTACCATAGGCCACACTGAAGACAGTCCTTGGCTTTAGGGTTTTAAGAGTAAGAGACTGAGCTTCACAAAAGCTTAGGTAGAAATTCTTTTGTATTTCTCATATACCTGACTAATATTGTGTGTGTGAATGAAAATTCAAACTAGAGATTGTTGGAATACTCTGCTATTAAATTTGTAGTCTACCATATCTGGACAGCTCTCTGGGCTCAGCAGAAAATGGGTAGCTTTTTTTTTATAACAGGGCTCCCTCCCTTCCAATCTGGATGGTGTCTCTCTCTAGATCTGAGGCTTGATGTTATCTAAAAGCTGTCCCTAAGCCTGGATGTCTGATCTTTGACACAGATACATGCAGATGCTCTCACTCTACTGCCAATGTGATAACTAGCTATCATGCTTTATGATAGGAACATGCTACCAAATGTAGACTAGGTGATATCCCAAATGCTATTCCAATCTAATGTATATGTCCTCATCTTAGAATAAAATTGAGCTGTATTACTAAAAGTGTATCCTGGAAAATTGTTTCCAACAACCTTCTGTGATGTGGGAAGGCCATATGTCAATCTGTTGATTTCATTGGTTAATAAAGAAACTGCCTTGGCCCATTTGATATGCCAGCCCTTAGGTGGGTGGAGTAGACAGAACAGAATGCTTTAAAGAAAGGGAGTGAGCTCAGAAGCCATGCCGCTCCTCTCCAGGGCAGATGCAATGAAGCTCCAGGCCAAGATTGATGCAGGTCAGAAATGCTGAATCTTTCCCGGTAAGACACGATGCGTGGTGCTACACAGATTCTTAGAAATGGGTTAAGCAAGATATGAGAGTTAACCAAGAAGATGCTAGATATAATGGACCAGGCAGTGTTTATATGAATATAGTTTGTGTGTTGTTATTTTGGGGGACTAAGCTAGCCCTGCGGGAGCTGGGCAGAATGAAAAGCAGGCCTGCAGCTCCATCTACTAATGGCGCCCAGACGTGGATAACTAAATCCACAGAAAGCCTCAAAAAGCTTGAGAAAGAAAAGAGTGAAGTATGTTTTCTTGGTAGCAGCAATTTCTTGGGTCTGCTCTGCTTTCTAGAGGCAAGCAAGCACTCTCATCTAAGAGACACTTCCTGACTCAGCTTTAGCTGCAAAACCCTAAAGCTGTTTTAAGAGGTCCTGCTATGAAACACTTAAATGGTGTTGATAAAAGCTGACTGTATGTTTGTTTGTTTTCAGCTGTAGCAGGAAAAAAGTTGTGCTGCTTTAAAATGTTGGCATTCTAGTTTGTCCTGCCAGAACAATCTCTGACTCTTTCAGGCAGGCAATCTGACTACAGACTGTTTAAGTGTGGTTTCTGAGTGCAATGCTGCAGCTTGCTTGCTGGCAGGGACCTTGAAATGCCATAGAGTTGTGGCAATAAACATGGCTCTGGTGGGTACCTCCACCATGAGGCTGAAAAGCTAAGGAATGGGCACAATCCAGCTGTCAAAGCCATGGCTTTAATCCTTTTCTTAGTCTCATGTAGTTAGAAAAAGAGAGATATACAGTAAAGAGAGATTCAAAGAAAAAAACCCTCTAAATCGTCTACAGTGTGTTTAAAAATATATGCAGGCTTGTAAAAAAGGTTGAAGTTCTTAAAAAAGAAAGAAAGAGAGTAGTTGGGTGTGGTGGTACACACCTTTAATCCTAACACTTGGGAGGCAGAGGTAGATTGACCTCTGTGACCTCAATGTGTGGCAGGCCACACCTTTAATCCCAATGCCTGGGAGGCAGAGATAGAATGGTCTCTGAGAGTTCAAGGATAGCCTGGTATACAGACCAGGACAAAGATATACAGAGAACCTGTCTCAAATAATAAAAGTAAAAATAAACGAAATAGAGGTTAAAATAAAGCCACACAAAGATGGAAAATACAATGAGAATCTTGATACTGTATGCTATTATGCTCTCTTTGAATTGTTTGAATGCTGAGGAAGGAGCAACAACTGCTAAAAGATAATTGTTTATAAATGCTGCTGAACTAATCCAAGAGAGGCATTTTGAAAATACCTTGACTTCAGAATTTGGATCTAATGATATGATACTTTGGACAAGAGATTCTTCTTTTGTTTTCACAGAGGATGACACCCTGTGGATTGCTTCTATCCCAATATGGTATGATAGACCACACCCTCCTGAAAGGTTGCTGTGAACACTTTCAAAAAATCACTTCACTCAACTGCCAACTGACATGAATCTAGCACACAGGTTATACCATGAAAGATCTGAATAACAGTGCCCCCATTAAGCATGAAGCAGTTTGGAGAGAAAAAAACTGGACCCATGTTCCCAAATATTGTTTACAAATGTTCTTTTACATTTAAAGGGGGATATGATACAGATATGAATAATTTGCATTGGTATGAATCTTGGTTTATTGATACAAGTTTAAGGTCAATTTTGTTATATGCATATGTATTTCTGATCTTGATTAAGATATTGTGATTGTGTGAGACATTCTGCAGGACACAGAAGAAAATTACTGAAAACTGCCAATATAGGTTGAAATGTCTTTGAAATTTCCTGCTTCATTGAAAAGTATGCAAGATACTATAGGCCTAAAAACCAAAGATGGATGCACCAACAGTACAGAAAAACTTTGAGTGACTATCCAGGCAGCAAGATATCTCTGTCATTTCTAGAGTTTTAGAAGTTGCTTACAATGCACTTCCTGTTTACTTAGGTAATATCATATCCTTCTGGAGTATTTGATGGAGTTCAAGAATTTATAGTTATAATTTTCCTTAGTTATGATATAAGATAAAGTAGATATTAATATTGTAACTGTAATTCTTGCTTGATATCTGCTTTGTTATATGCAATTTTATTATGTTAAAGCCTTGCTTTTTGTTTAAACAGAAAAGGGGAAATGGTATACGAGGTCCTTCAGTCTATATGTTGCTTTGGTTGGTTAATAAATGAAGAAACTTCCTTGGCCTAGGTTATAGGGCAGAACTAATGTAGGCAGAGAAGACAAAACTGAATTCTGGGGAAAAAAGCAGAGTCAGAGAAACACCATGGATACTCCACCTGAGATGAACTGTGGTTAGAATCTTTCCCAGTAAGTCACTGTAATGTGGTGATATACAGATTAAGGGAAATGGGTTAAATCAAGATGTGAGAGTTAACCAATAAAAGGCTAGAGATAATGGACCAAGCAGTGATTCAATTAATACAATTTCTATGTGGTTATTTCAGAGATAAGCCAGCTAAGCAGGTGGGAAGAAAAAGTGGACCCTCTCCCTACAACATAAATGAACAACAAAATCTAAGTCTAGAGAACCAGCAAGAGTAAAGTGTCCATGACAACAGAATTGAAGAAACAGACATGAATATGTCAGTAGATGAAACTTCTTAGATTGTCTTGTCATAATAAGAGCTCATAGATATCATACATAGCATTTCTAGTCACAATATGAGGTCTTTAAAATTTAGATTAAAGAATTTAAGAAATTGGGGTATACTGATTTAATTCTTTTCATTACCCAGAAGGATTTAACTGAAAATCAGTTAAGGAAAGTAAAAGAAAGTTTACAATATCTTAGGAAATTGAAGCTATAAATCCACTCAAATTAAATTTTAAAATTTCTTTTGAAGCAACACTTTAGTAGTCATCCAATATTTCTCTTTTTTAATATAAAATATTAAGAATGATCCTAGATTAGAGTTTTTCACTTTCAAAATTTTAAACATTAAATGAAAAATAGCCCCCATACATCATATCTCATATATGGCCTTATAATATGTTTATGAAAACCATTTGTAAATATTGCAGCAGGTTGGTGTTCACACATTAATAAATAAAAAACTTGCTAATACAAAATATTTAACTAGTTTACAACTGGCACAAAATTGCAACTTGGAGATTTCCATACTTGTTCTCTGGATTTGCTTAAATAAGTAAAGTTTATCCCAAAATAAAAGTTCTTCTACATTCTCATAAAACTGATTACACATAGTATTTATTTTCTCTCATGACCTTGCTGGTGAATGACAAATACTTGTATACCAAATTGCATACATATATGAGAGTCAACATGATCCTGAAACAGATGCAAATGATGAAATTATCATCCTTGTATAATCACTGGTTCTAGAAATCACCTTTCCTGTCTACTTCTTTAATGGACCTCATTGGAAACCTTGGGAAAATATGTAATACATCTTTAAAAATTAGTATTCTGAGCCATGATTTAAAAAAAAGAACAGGATGTTGCAGGAAAATTGTCTGTAATCTGTCAATCATGTTTTAAGTAAACACTGATTGGCCAAGTAGGAAGTATAGGCAGGAAAACCAGACAAGAAGTAGAAATGATGTAATATGAACAGGAGAATTTGGGGAAGGAGGAAGTTGATTCATTCCACTCCTGCCCAGACCCCGAAGAAGCAGGATGTGAGCTACCCTGCTGAAAAAGGTATCAAACCATATGGCAAAAATAGATCAGAATAATGTGCTAATATATGTCATAAGAGCTAATAAAAAATCTGAGCTAATGGGTCAATCAGCTTATAACTTATGGAGATCTCTGTGATTTGCTTTGGGGTTAAACAGCTGTTGGAACTGGGCAGGACAGAAACCCCAAACAAGCAAGCCAGCCCCTCATGTTACAAATGGTGCCCATGTGGATAACTGCATCCACAAAAAGCTTGAAAAAGCTTAAAAAAGACTAAAGAATTTCAGTTTTCAGCCATAGCAGGAAAAAAGTGGCACTGTTTTAAAATGCTGGCTTTCTGGGCCGTCCTGCCAGGGAAAATTCTGACTCTTTCAAGCAGACTATGGAACTATGGACATACTGTTGTCGCTTGCTTCCTGGCAAGAACCTTGAAACACCTCAGGAGCTTTTGAGTGTTGTTTATGGACACACTGTTTCAGCTTTCTTGCTGGCAGGGACCTTAAAATGTCATAGAGTTGTGGCAATAAACATGGCTCCAGCCAGTACTTCAGCCATGATTGCTTAGTAAATTAAAGGCTCATATTGTCAGAAATAGAGAGATATACAGTGAAGAGATATTCAAAGAGGAAGAAAACCTCTAAATGGTTTACAGTGTGTTAAAAATATATACAAGCTAAAGGTTAAAGTTCTAAGAGGAAAAAGAAAAAAAGAAAGAAGGAAGGAAGGAAGGAAGGAAGGAAGGAAGGAAGGAAAGAAAGAAAGAAAGAAAGAAAGAAAGAAAGAAAGAAAGAAAGAAAGAAAGAAAGAAAGAAGAAAAGAAAAGAAAGAGAGTAGCCGGTTATGGTGGCACATGTTGGTAGGATTTACCTGGGAGGCAGAGACAGACAGAACTCTGTGAGTTCAAGGATAGCCTGGTTTATAGAGGGTGTTCCAGGACAAAGATACACAGAAAACCTGTCTCAAAAGCCAAAAGTTAAAAGTAAAAATAAAAGAAATAGAGGTTAAAATAAAGCCACGTAAAGATGAAAAATACACAAAAAATCTTGATACTGTATGCTATTATGTTCTCTTTATATTGTTTTAATGCTGAGAAAGGAACAACAGCTGTTAAAAGATAAATATCTTATAAATGCTGCAGAATTAATTCAAGATAGGTATTTTTAAAATACCTTGACTTTAAAATTGAAGTCAAAAGGTATGTTATGTTGGAGAAGAGATTTTGATTTGTTCCCACAGTAAATGAGAGGCTATGGATTCATTCTACGCTAAGAAAAAATCAGCTTTGATCAAGGAAGACCACCTGAAAAATCTCCAGCAGGAATAGATGGCCAAATGTCTGAGTTCTTCATCCAGAATAGGTTCAAGACTGCTGCATGACATGATCAAGACTCAGGATACTTCAGTCAGGACTTGATCATAACTTTAAATTTTCTTTAGGTCCCCATAAGATTACCAGCACCCCCAAACAGCTGGAAGTAGCCTAAAATACTCTGCCCACATTCCCCCCAAAAATGGGCTATAGATATTTTCTTTTCTTTTCTTTTTTTTAAGAGGGGGAAGTGATGCGGGAAAATTGTCTGTAATCTGTTAATCATGTTATAAATATATGCTGATTGGCCAGGCAGGAAGTATAGGCAGGAAAACCAGACAGGAAGTAGAAATGATGCAATGAGAACAGGAAAATTCGGGGAAGGAGGAAGTTGATTCATCCCACTCCTGCCCAGACTCCAAAGAAGAAAGATGTGAGCTGCCCTACTGAGAAAGGCACCAAACCCTATGGCAAAAATGGATCAGAATAATGTGTTAATAAAAGTCATAAGAGCTAATAAGAAATCTGAGCTAAAGGGCCAATCAGCTTATAACTTATGGAGATCTCTGTGTGATTTTCTTTGGGGCTTGCTAGCTGTGGGGTACCAGTAGGACAGAAACACCAGGAAGCAGGCCCCAATTGTGTTACAAATAAGTCAGCCCACCATGTTACAACAGGAGAATGTTATTTTCCTGTCTTCACTACAATACAAATTAGAAAAACATAGTGTTACCTTGTATGGTTCCCCTAGTGAATATATACAGTTATTTGTGGTAATTCTTTAGTTAGATGACTTTACACAAAAAGCTATTTGAAGAGTGGTTAAGGATACTCCAAAAAGTCTGGTTTTTCTTGCGGTTCAGAATGCATGTCTGTTCTCAGTTCTAAGCTATATTTCCTTAGTTAACCTCAAGCCAAACATTTTGCAATATTATTTTTGTGTTTTTATAATCCAATGAGACATTTTCCTTTTTCTATGTTTGGAATATATAGAACAGGACTTGCATTTCAAACTCAGTTCCATTATTAACTGTGTTTAATTCACATTTAATTCCCTTTATTTCATGACTTACCAATCAATATTTAACTAATTCTGTGATCAATCCCTTCAAAGTATAATAACTGGACTCTAATTTAAAACCACTTATATGTCCATGGGTAAAATCAATAATAAAACCAAAAGTAGATATGTTTTCAAGGTTTACTATATAATCATTTATCCAGATAAAATGACTTATAGGTATTAACTAGCTCTTCTTTGATCAGTGAGGTGACAAGATTCCCTACAGCATGACAACCTTTAAATTAGATGTAGCAATTGTATGGACAACTTGCATTAATTGTTGAATACAACATACTAACCTCCCTGATTCCCACTATACTTTTGACTGGACATTGAAATAGCAATACCTCTCTGTGGCACTCCTCCTGACACAAGTTCATGCTGACACCCATAGTTTCCATCACTTTAATCCATCAGAGCCCTTCAATATCCTAATATGCTTCTTTCAAAAAGATCACTTTGATGCATGACTACCTATAACTTCACACAACAATGTGTTCATTTTTCTTGTTGCTTTTGTTTAAACCAAACTCTCTGCTTCTTTTCAAGATAATTAGTAATTTACAAAGTGGATTACAGTCACAGTCACACTGCTTCCCTCTGGGACTTTGCCCTTTATCTCTTTTAAAATTAAAAAAAAATAATAATAATTTGATCATAGATAACACCCCCTTTGAAGCAGATAAAAAGAACAGTGGCACATTGAATTTACAAATTACAGCAAATTACAAATTAGTGGATGTTAACTGAGAGAGGCATGAGATTTGTTTAAGGAGGTACAAGGTTGTGTGGTGTTTCTAGAACCAAACAGTGAAACCAGTAGGAAAACGTGATTTTTTTTCCTGAGGGAATAATAGCCCTTGTCTCCAATTTTGAACAGTAAGTTTAAAAGCATTTGAGGGAATAGCTGTTGAACCTCCAGAAGAAAGCTGAATGTTTCTGTGTAATGAATAAAATCAGTTGTGACTTTCATTGTTTTGAGTATCCATTCCTTTCAGTTGTCTCCCATTTACTTCTCCCAATCCAGGTTCCTTTTCAAATTCTACCAAACATTACTCTGAGTAAAAGACAATTCTGTAGTTATATATAGACTAAGAGAAAGTTTTTGCCTTTACTAAATAAATAATTTATATAATTATTAAATAATATATATACACCTGAATATACATTTTTCATTATTTATTACTCACTTTAGTTGTGCCAGTACTTTAGTCCTGGCTA
The DNA here is from genome assembly GCF_000317375.1 of Microtus ochrogaster. Lineage (NCBI taxonomy): Eukaryota > Metazoa > Chordata > Mammalia > Rodentia > Cricetidae > Microtus > Microtus ochrogaster. The sequence goes on from NC_022026.1 coordinate 19,463,045, forward strand.
TTTTGTTATTTTAAATTAAGCGGTCTTCCAGAGAGTTGAAAACATACTGCTTTAAACAAAAATATTTTGTCACAATTGCTTAATGTAAACAGAATAATGAAACAGATTGATTTGACCCATGTTTACAAAATAAATCTGATGGATGTTAGTCATTCCTGCTGATTTACGATACTGATTTTACACACCTGTTGTTTTTAATTTAGGCTCTTGAAGACTACTGATTATATGTCCTGTAGAAATTTGAGGTATACTTTTATAATTTGAATGCATCATATTCTCTAAACAACTGTTACTAGTTAACATCATTTAGAATCCCAGCCATTAAATACTTCTCATTTCAAATTTTTGCCTCTACTGTAGAATGCATTTAGAAACAAGGTAACTAACGTTTATTAGTAGAATAGTTGATATACACTTAAACAAATACTGAACATGGGCAACAAAAATCCCACTTTTAATGAAGTTAATCAATCTTTATCATTACTTCTTTTTAGTCATTCTTAAATGTTTTCCATTAAATATAAATCTACGACTGTGTTTTATACAAATGAGGTGTGTTAGCTAATTTTGTTATGTTAATCCCCAAAATGCAAGAGTAAAAACCACCAACCCAAATCTCTATGGTCAAATTAATTAATTAATGCAAGCAATTAATTAAATCAAGCTATTTTACTGGTGTACAAAGGCTCTCTTCCTAAAAGAAGGGTTCAAGAGATCAGCATTTGACATGAGGAAGACAAGGTTTTCGGAGAAAAGCATAAGAATAACAAGTTAATCATAATGATTTCCAGAAACAAGGACATGATTTTAAGGTATTCATATCAAGGTAGTCATAGCAACAGATAGTCATAACAAGGTAATTATAACAAACTTTTGAAATAAAGGTAGGGTTTCAAAATGGTTTTGATACAAAGATAAGGTTTCTGTTTCTTGGAATAGAGAGTACAGAATAATTTTTAGTTAAGGTTACAGGTGGGGCATAGCTCAATACTTGAGAAATAGAGGTAAAATCATAAAGAGGGATGATCCTATTTTGTCTTTACTTTCCACAGGGCAGGGAACCCTGACTGCTCTTCAGACTTGAGAGGGAGGGGGAGAGGAGTGGGGGGAGAGCGGGAGGAGTGGGAGGCTGGGAGGAGGCGGAAATTTTTTTTCTCAATAAAAAAAAGAAATAAAAAAAGAAAAAAAAGAAAAGAGGAAGCAAATTTGAAGGAGAGTGGATATGAGAAATTTGGAGGGAGGAAAGAGAAGTAAGAAATCTCAATAATTCTCAAAAATAAAAATAAATAAAATATAAATGCTTTTGAATAAAAAAATGGCTTATGCTAAGGGGGAGGCTGGCTGCTTCATTAGTTTCTGTTATAAAAGAGCCAAAAGTCACTTATGGTAGAGAAAATATATTTGGGGTTTGTTGTGGGATTCCCCTGTGTGTGCTGTGAATATGTTTTATTATTATTGGTTAATAAAGAAACTGCTTTGGTCTATATCAGGGCAGAATATAGCCAGGCTGGAAGAGATATATAAAGAAAGTAGGTGGAATTGGGAAAATGCCACATAGCTGCTGAAGTAGACAGATGCCTGGAAACCTTACCAGTAAACCACAAGCCTCAAGGTAAAATACAAAATAATAGAAATGGGTTAACTTAACATGTCAGAATTAATAAGAAGTCCAGGAAAATAGGCCAAAAATTGTTTTAATTAATATAGTTTCTGTTTAATTATTTCAGATATAGGTAGATGGGAAAGGAACAAGCAACATTCAACTACAGAATGGTGCCCAACATTTGCGACTGATGCACAGCACCCTTTTTGGATCTGAGTGCTTGTGTGCCAATTCAGGATTGGAAGGAAAGTAGTTGAGACCCTGACCCTGGCTCAGCAATGCCTTCCTAGAGAGGTGGCAGGATTGGGTCTGCTAGGAGTACACAAGCAGGAGAGCATAGCAGATTCCCACTGCCATATACAGAGATATTTTTAGTCTGTGCGGAGTACTGCATAGTAGATTTAGCTTTTACTCAGATAAAAATGGTTTATGTGTTGTATTTTGCTACCCAGAGTTGAGGAAGTGAATGTGGTTCCCACCCAGCAGTACCAGAGCCAGCAATGAATTACCTCCACCATATTGAAAACCTGAGAGAGGTGGAGGAGCCAGCCTGCGATCAAGCTGATAACCATGTTAAAAGAGCTCCACTTCAAAAATTATTACAGATACACAATAAATACAAATTTAGATAAAAAAGACCTCTGAATGGGTCACAGTGTAAAATAAATGTACATAGACTTGAGATAGAGAAGAAAAAGAGTAAAGAGACAGTAAAAGTAATATAAAAAATATATAAGTTATAGATATTAAAGGAATAATGTAGTGATGAGGCAAGCAGGCCTGCTTTTCGTCCCGCCTAGCTCTTGTATGGCTAGCTTAGCCCCAGAATAATTACATGGAAACTGTATTCTTTTAAACACTGCCTGGCCCATTAGCTCTAGCCTCTTACTGGCTAACTCTCACATCTTGATTAACACATTTCTATTAATGTGTGTAGCACCACAAGGTGGTGGCTTACTGGGAAGATTCTAACCTGTGTCCAACTCAGAGAGGAGAGCTATGGAATCTGACTCATTTCCCTTTGTCCCAGCATTCTGTTCTGTCTAGCTAAGCTGCTGTCCTATCAAAGGCCAAGGCAGTATCATTATTTGAACATTTAAAGTAACACATAGACAGAAGACCCACCTACATCATTTCCTGTTTTTTTTGTTTAAACAAAAAGGAAGGCTTTAGCTTTAACACAGCAAAATTACATATAACGAAACAGTCATCAAGCAAGAATTACAGTTAATATATATATATATATATATTATCTTTTATCATAACAATGGAAAACTATATCTATCTATTCTTCAACTCCATCAAAGACTCCAGAAGGATATAATATTACCTAAGCAAACAAGAAATAAGCAACTTCCAAATTCTAGAAATGACAGAGACATCTCGATGCCTGGACAGTCAATCAAAGTTCTTTTGTACCGTTGGGGTGTCCAGTCTTCAGCCTACAGGCCCAAAGTATGAATCAGGAAATTTCAAAGACAGTTCAGTCACTTTCTGCTGTGTCCTACAAAATGTCTCACAGACTCTTTCATGAATCAGGAACCCCAAAATATCATCTCACCTTTACGCAAGTTCAGCAGTCCTCTCTTTGCGGGTTCTCTGTGTCCAGTTTATGCAACAGTCCAGGCAAGTGCAGTTTCTTGCCCAAATGGCTATCAAACTCCATAAGGAGCCTCTTCAATGCCCATCTTCCTCTTGAAGTAGCTGGTGCTGCCAGGAGCAGACGTGTCTCATTGTCAGGAAAAGCCCTAAGTTATTAAAACATTAAACTGCCATATTCTGCAGTCTTTGAAAGATATGAAGAATGCCTATTTAACTGAAATATATCTCTATATATCTAGAAAATCAAACTAACATGACTACAATCTTGATTATTAGTGATGATTATCCATTAACAACCTTTATTTCCTAATTATATATTACATTTTTAAATGATGTACACAATCACAATATCTTAATATCAGAAATACATATACACATACCAAATTTGACCTTAAACTTGTATCAATGAATCAAGATTTATACCAATGCAAATTGTTCGTACCTATGTCATATCCCCCTTTAAATGTAAAAGGACATTTACAAACAATATCTGGGAATATGGATGTAGTTATTTCTCTCCAAACTTCTTCCTGCTGTATAGGGGTGCTGTTAATCAGGTCTTTTATGGTGTAAATTGTGTGCCAGGTTCATCTTAGTTAGCAGTTGGGTGAAGTAATTTTTTGAGGGTGTTCACAGCAACCTTTCAGGAGGCCGTGGTGTGTCATACCATATTGGGATAGAAACAATCCACAGGGTCTCATTCTCTGTGAAAACAAAAGAAGAACTTTTCCAAAGCATAATAACCTTAGATCTAAATTTTGAAGTCAAGATATTTTCAAAATATCTATCTTCAATTAGTTCAGGAGCATTTATAAATAAATATCTTTTGGCAGCTGATGCTCCTTCCTCAGCATTCAAACAATTCAAAGAGAGCATAATAGTATACAGTATCAAGATCCTCTGTTTATTTTCCATCTTTGTGTAGCTTTATTTGAACCTCTATTTCATTTATTTTTACTTCTATTTTTTGAGACAGGTTCTCTGTTTATCTTTGTCCTGGAATAACTCTGTAGACCAGGCTGTCCTTGAACTCTCAGAGATCCATTCTATCTCTGCCTCCCAGGCATTGGGATTAAAGGTGTGTTCTGCCACATTTTGAAGTCACAGAGGTCAATCTACCTCTGCCTTCCAAGTGTTCGGATTAAAGGTGTGTTACACCACACCCAACTACTCTTTTTTTTTTTACTTTAAGAACTTTAACCTTTAGCCTACATATATTTTTAACATACTGTAAACCATTTAAACACTTTCTTTGACTTTGAATGTTTCTTTTATTGTATATGTCTCTTGTGACCACATGAGTCTTTAATTTACCAAACAATATCAGTAGGACTAAAGCTCTGGCTTTTGCAGCTGGATCCAGCCCATTCATTAGCTTTACAGCCTCATAGCAGAGATACCGGCTGTAGCCATTTTTATTGCCACAACTCTATGGCGTTTCAAGGTCCATGCCAGCCAGAAAGCTGCAGCATTCTGCTCACAGACCACACTCAGTCGTACTGCCTGCCTGAAAGAGTCAGAGTTTGCCCTGGCAGGACAGCCCAGAAAGATGGCATTTTAAAACAGTGTGGCTTTTTTTCCTGCTACAGCTGAAAACTGAAAAGCATGCAGTTAGCTTTTTATCAACACTGTTTAAGTGGTTCGTGGCAGGACCTCTTAAAAGAGCTGCAGGGTTTGCAGCTAAAGCTGAGTCAGGAAGCTTCTCTTAGATGAGAGTTCTTGCTTGCCTCTACAAAGCAGAGCAGACCCAAGAAATTGCTGCTACCAAGAAAACATGCTTTACTCTATTCTTTCCCAAGCTTTCTTCGGCTTTGTGTGGATTCAGTTATCCACGTCTGGGTGCCATTTGTAGTGATGAGGCAAGCAGACCTGCTTTTTGTCCAACCTAGCTCCTGCATGGCTAGCTTAACACCAGAATAATTACACAGAAACTGTATTCTTTTAAACACTGTCTGGCCCATTAGCTCTAGACTCTTACTGGCTAACTCTCACATCTTGATTAACCCATTTCTATTAATGTGTGTAGCACCACGAGGTGGTAGCTTACCAGGAAGAGTCTAACCTGCATCCATCTTGGCGTCTGACTCACTTCCTTTCTTACCAGCATCCTGTTCTGTCTACCCTGCCTATCTATGCTGTCCTATCAAAGGCCAAGGCAGTCTCTTTATTTGACCAATGAAAGTAACAGATAGACAGAAGACCCACCTACATCAGAATAATTAGCTAACTCTCACATCTTGATTAACCCATTTCTAATAATCTGTGTAACACCATGAGGTGGTGGCTTACCTGGAAAGATTCAGCATGTCTGACCTGGTGGCTGGCTCCAAGGCATCTGCCTCACTGCCTTCTTCCTCAAAGCATTGTTTGATCTACTCCACCTATCTAAGTTCTGCCCTATCAAAAAGCCAAGGCAGTTTCTTTATTTGACCAATGAAAGTAACACATAGACAGAAGATCCACCTACATTCAAATAAAGATAATAAAATAATTATTAAACTTGTAGAAAAAGTCATAGAGTAAAAAAAAATAAGCCATGTAAAGATAAAATTTAAACAGAGAGTCTGGATTATGAGTATTTTGTTTTCTTTTAATTTTTTGACCATGAGTGAGCTAAGTATATAAAGACATTTCATTATATGGGCTGTTAAACTAAACCAACATATATACTTTAAAGGTATCTTGACTTCAAAATTTGGGTATAAGGTTATGTTGCTTTGGAAAAGAGGTTCTGCTTTTGTTTCCACAGAGGATGAGAACCTTCATATTACTTCCAGACTAATGTGATCCGTTGGACCAAGACCCTCTGAAAAGTCTCTGTGGACCCCAAAATAACTTCACACAAATAAAAGCAGGAAGCAGTTTTGAGAGAACTATGCCCAAATTCCCAAATATTGTTTATAAATGTTTGTTTACACTTAAAGGGGGCTATGCTGTAGAGATGAATACTTTGCATTGGCATGGATCTTGCTTTGTTGATACAAATTTAAGCTCAATTTTGTTATATGTATATTTCTGCTCTTAACTAAGGTATTGTGTTTGTACAGCTCATTTGGAAATGTAGGGTATAATTAAGACATACAAGTTAGTAGATAGCCATATATAATGGTTAAATTTCTAGTCATGTTGGTTGAGTTTTCTGTATATGCAGAAATATATTTAAGATTACTAGATATTCTTCAAACCTTTCAAAGACCTTCAGAATAAGGCATTTAAAATGTTTTAAGAACTTAGAACTTTTCATGACAGTGAGACATATCTGCTCCTGACAACATCAGTCTGCTTCAAGAGGATGATAGGCATTGAAGAGGCTCCATTTGGAGTTGATTAGAGATTATAGTTCAACAGGATTTAGATGGTGCTGTGCCTCCAACTGTGTCATATCTCTCTTTCTCTTCAGCTAGTTCAACTCCCTGAATGCAAACCTCCTTGGCAGTTTTCAAATAGCTACTGCATTACCAATATTGTGACAGCTCCACTGCAAACCAGGAATCATATTCAGTTTCATGCAATGGCTTCCAGGCACCTTCTGTTCTCTCAACACTTTATTCTCACAGAAGCTCTAGTACTGCTGCACTCTGCCTAGCCTCAGCATGTCTCTGAAACCTGGAAAAAGACTATACAACCCTTCATTCTTGTGTCTTTCTTGCATCCAAAGCATGTACCACATGCACAACACAACCAAATTAGACTACCAGCTTAGAATGAACCCTCCTCCAGTTTGAACATACTAGCAGCAACTTGCATATGTTGAAACTAATGCTTTCTAGGAGCAAGCAAAGGCTTAGACTTTCTGTTTTCACAAGTTGGAAACTTTGATGGGTGGGGTCTTGCCTAGCAGCACCCTTCATTTTCTTTCAGTGCAGAGTGGGAAACATTTACTCAACAGTGCTTATCTTTTGAAAAGTCATAACCTCTCTTGCAACACATGCCTTGGCTGTAACCTTAAGCTTTCTAGTGCTCCTTTTGCTTTCCAAACTGTACATACATGTTTTTGTCTTCTCTACTTGCTCTTTTCCAACCAGGATTTTACCACCTATAAAAAAACATGTTATTATTAACTCTTAGTGCTACTTTGAAGGTCATGAAGATATTTATAAAGTACTGATTATTGTGCCAGAGTCTACATTGGCTTTGTAAAATAACGTCTTTTCTATTCATTAGAGATCAAATGACAAATTAGTAAAGCTTGTATGGATAACTAAAGTTTAGTTGCCATTGGGTGTTTTAAAGAGGCCTGCTTGTTTGTTCCCAGCCACTCAGTCCTTAAATAACCACACACAAACTGTATTATTTGTAATAATATTTGGCCAATAGCTCTAGTTTGTTATGGGCTAACTTTTGCATCTTAATTTAACCCATCTCCATTAGACTGTGCATCACCACAGGTTGTGGCGTAACAGCAATATTTCAACATGTCTGTGTCCAGTGGCAGCTCATGTCTTCTCCCTGACTCTGCCTCCTTGCTCCCAGCATTCAGTATAGTTTTCCCTGCCTAGTTCTACTCTGCCCTATCAACAGACCAAGACAGTTTCTTTACTCATTAGCCAATAAAAGCAACACATATACAGAAGGACTTCCCACACCAATTGAGTCCTCCACAATGATGTAAGTTCACATTCTTGGTCTTTTTGTACCACTAGTAAAAAAGAAGATATACTGGAATATTAGAAGAAATAGAAAAATTTCATGACTAGACTGTTTAACACTCAGAAAGAGTTGTTACCCTATGCCTGGTTTAGAGAATGGTGTAAATCATTTTACATTTTTAAGCTGCAATTTTTAATTTAAAAACCTAATTCAAATTAGTATGACTTTAAATAATATATAGAGATTATACCTAGACTGTTGTATAATCAGTCACTGGCATCTCTTTATTTCATATAAAATAATTTATTCACAAATAAAAAACTAAGTATCACCTAGAATCAGTTAATTTTCATATGTTAAGATAAACCTGTCTTGTAGTTAGAAATCTTCATATTTTCTGATGTTTAGTTTTGTGTTATTAAGTGGTGAATTATGAATAAAAGTGCCATTAAGTGATTACAAATACAAGGTATTAAAATTAATACTGTGAAAACTTTCTTTTACTGGACCTAAAATTCAATGTGAATGAACAATAACATATTATCTTAAAGAGGCTTTTTAAAAAATACTGACAAAGTTGATCTCCATTCCTCCCATGTCTTCCATTAGTGTAACAGCTTAACAATGGAAGGTAATCTTGGCAGGTTGGAGACAAGGGGTACCACAAATTCAGAGGTATGTTTGCAGAGGAAGCCTCTGAGAAGAGCTGAAGGAACAGAGAGTGGGGTGAGAATGGCTTGCTTTTTATAAGGGGATATAGCATATGTGCATAGAGGAATGCTAGAATCAGTGGTAGCAATAGTCACAGTGTCATATCTTGGCTGTTGCTGTTGATGTGTCTTGCTTGACTCCCAATGTCAGGCCAGTATAAATGTCTGAATGTTAACAATCAGTGTCTCCTAAAAGAAGCCTGCAATGAAAAGCCCAAATGACTTGTGCATATTATGCCAGAGTAATGAACCAGGGTAGAAGATTTATGTCAATTATTTACAATATTTATATCTATACCAAATAAAAAAACCAACTAAGAAACATATTAGTTCCTATAGGCCCTGAAGGCATCAGCAATTTCCCCAGTGACAGACTTTAAGAAATTAAAATGAAATCCATGACTATGTTATATGGCATTCTAGGACAGTCACAAATAAAAAAGCTACTGTAACAAATATGCCCCAGAAAAGAGACATGCTTTTAGCAAAGATATTTCCTTTGAACTCTCAAATACTCTTGGTTTTTTCTATTAAAGAAAGATCACCCCCAAGATCCCACTTTCCTCCCCGGCAATTTTGTCTACTTCCCATAGGCAAGAGGATAACTATATGTTTTACCTTGGGTTCATCTTCTTATTTAGCTTCTTTAGGTTCACCAATTGTAGACTCCGTGACCCTTATTTATGGCTAGAAACCATTATGAATGAGTACATCCCATGTTCATCTTTTTGGGTCTGGGTTACCTCACTCAGGATAGTGTTTTCTATTTCCATCCATTTGCATGCAAAATTCGAGAAGGCATTGTTTTTTACAGCAGCATAGTACTCTACTGTGTATATATTCCACACTTTCTTCATCCATTCTTCCATTGAAGGACATCTAGGTGGGGTGGGTTGGGGGTAAGGCGAGATGGGGAGAGAAAAGTGAGAAGGGGAGGATGGGGGGAACTTGGGGAAACAGGATGGATGATTGGGATAAAGGAAGGCTGGACAGGGGAGCACGGAAGCACAATTCTTAGTTAAGTGAGCCACCTTAGGGCTGGCAAGAGACTTGAACCTAGAGTGGCTCCCAGGAGCCCAAAGTTAGTTCCTTGGGCAGATGAGGATAGGGAACCTGAAACGACCCTGTCCTATAGCAATACTGACGAATGTCTTGCATGTCACCATAGAACCTTCATCTGGTGATGGAAGAAGATAGAGACAGAGACCCACACTGGGGCACTGGACTGAGCTCCCAAGGTCCCAATGAGGAGCAGAAGGAGGGAGAAAATGAGCAAGGAAGTCAGGACCAAGAGGGGTGCACCCAGCCACTGAGACAGTGGGGCTGATCTATTGGGAGCTCACCAAGGCCAGCTGGACTATGACTGAAAAAGCATGGGATAAAACCGGACTCTCTGAACATGGCGAACAATGAGGGATGATGAGAAGCCAAGGACAATGGCACAGGGTTTTGATCCTACTTCATGTTCTGGCTTTGAGCCTAGCCAGTTTGGATGTTCACCTTCCTAGACATGGACGGAGGGGGAATGACCTTGGACTTTCCGCGGGGCAGGGAACCCTGACTACTCTTTGGACTGGAGAGGGAGGAGGAAGGGAGTGGGGGGAGGGGAGGGAGGTGGGGGGCTGGGAGGAGGAGGAAACTTTTTGTTTTCCTTTTCTCAATAAAAAAAAGCTAAGTTCAAAAAAAAGAAAGTTCACTTTTTTTGTTCGTAAATTTACTTGAACTTACCTAGTTAACTCTGTCATATTTAAATTATCTCCGTTAATATTTAAATTAATATTCATATTTTCACCTCAAAATTAAAGTTAAGCTAGTAAGGCTGGACACTATTTCATTGCTATGACCTTCATAATGTCACTAGGATTGTAAGTGATTGAAAAAGTTAAAATGACATTTTTAATGCTACCTACAATGAAATTTAAGTTTGATTTCCTCTGCCATAAGTAAGTAATTACATTTCAAGTTTCTATTGGTAAATTTTACCAAAAACAGCTTCATGCAAGGCTGAGCTGTGGATAGCTGTAAAGATATCTGGAAACATCAGAAGATATTTATAAAATAAATGGCACTAGAAAGTACTCAAGTAGAAGTGAAAGCATACTGTATTTATGCTAACACATTAAAGTGACTCTAAATTCCTCAGAAATCAACTTAATATTGTATACCAACCACAAATTTAGCAGTTCATGATAAGTTGCTAGAAAGTTGTAGCTAATAGTATTTTCAACACCACAGATTATATTATTCTGTTTATAATAGAGTACTGACTCAGTTGAAAGGAGTGCTAGATACTACATGAAACTATTTCATTTCTTACTTCTATCTCTCTCTGACCTTCAGCAGCTCACATTTCCTGTTAGGTTCTATGAAGAATCTTGATGGTCTACAATTCCTCTCCAAAGAACTACCTGTCAACATTTGCTTCTATTTGAGTCTCTCACAGTGGATATCTAAAATTTATCATAATATAGAGATGATACAAAAATATCTTTCTGTCTCAAAGCACATGGCCAGTAGCACAATGATGCAAATGAGCATGAAATACACAAAGCAGGAGCTTCCAAATCTACAGGCCCAAACTATTCTCACTTTGGCAGTGAACAGTGGATTCTTAAGCTAAAATGATAGAAATCTTGCTATATATCCCAGGTTGACCTGGAACTCATAGTTTTCTGGTCTCAGCCACCTCAGGTCTGGAATTATAGGCATGTCAACAGTTTCACCTTTGACAAAATGTATTCAAACTATATATTTTCCTCAGCAATATAGAGGTATTTTAATAAGTCTTTATATGTAGACAACACAAAATGTTTTAGAATATCTATATTTAAGAGCTGCAAGGTATAATGGCATAAGAGGAAAAACTTCATATGTTCTCTAACACAGTGAGGTATTGATGAAAACAATTGTCCACAATCAAATAGTTAATAGAGCCTATTTTTAATATTGCCAACACTAAAAAAATAACAAAATGCTTAAGATGATGTATGTGTTTCTGTTAGCCTCATATGATCTTTCTATATTCCACATATTTATCAAAATATTATAAATATGTATGGCTGTTAGATGTCAATCACATAAGAATACACATTTAAAATGTGGATCTTCTTCATTAACTTAACAATAAACACTAAGCAGAGTGAAAATCCAAAGTGAGCAGATTTTCTCTAATATTACATTACTTAAGAAGTTACTCCTCATAAAGATTTTAAACATATGCTAGCTTTGTATCATCTTAAACAAGGAAGGTCGTTATCAAAGTAACTTCATTTTCCTGTTGGCCTTTGCTCATTTGGAATAAAACAGGATCTGACTTGCAATAATTACAGTGTGTGCCATAATTAGACTGTGAAGTGTCTTTTCCATAGATTAGATTCTTTAAATATTCTTTTTTATCTCCTTGAATGCTTTTTGAAATGTAGATTATGCAATATAAAGAGTTAAGTAGGGCTTTATGTGAGAATTTTTGTTAAATTTTGTAGTTTGTATTTTCTAGTTTGATTATCTAGTATTATGTGAAATATTTGCTTCAATTAAATTGAAGTGGTTTAAGTATATATTCAGTGGTGTGCTAAAATCATGCAACTGCTTTATGATATCTGGTGATCAGATTTTTTTCACACATTCAGTGTCATGCTGAGAGCTTAAAATTAGCTTTACTGTACATATATGTACAATGAAAATAAACAAATTAGAATTGGACTTTTACATGTAACTCCAACGTCATTTGTTAAATATTTTGCAAAATATAAAACATTGTTTACTTAACTAACTTGTGATAAAACAGCATACTGAAGTCCACCAGATGTTGAATATTTCCTAAATTAAACTTAGTCTTATACCGTATCTCTAATAACACTTGTGGTGTTCTGGATGCATAACTCTGTTTAGAAGGAAGTTAATCTCTAGTTCTCTATGGAACTCAAGCTATTTTTGTCTTCAACAATTCAACAAGATACACCTGACTATAAATATTGCAAAACTATTTGGTGGATGGAAATGTGATCTCAGTTGTAATAGTCCTTATTTTGTATTGCCCAGAGCACATTATGCCTACCAGAAGAATATATAATGTGTTGCATGGTACAGCGTTATTTATGTTAAACTGCAGAACTGCTGATAGCAAAACTGCAAAACACAAAGAAAACAATGGAGAAGAGGAATCTTTATGCAGAAAAAATACAAAAGCTTGAGATAAATTGATCAGACTCAGCCATCATTTTTTAACTTTATTATTATTATTATTAATAATATTATTATTAAAAATTTCCTACTCCTCCCCACCTCCCATTTCCTTCCCCCATCCTCCTACTTCTGCTCCCCCTGCCTCTCCAGTCCGAAGAGCAGTCAGGGTTCCCTGACCTGTGTGAAGTCCAAGGTCCTTCCCCTTCATCCAAGTCTAGGAAGGTGAGCATTCAAACAGACTAGGCTCCCATAATGTCATTACATGCAATATAATCAAAATCCAGTGTTATTGTCCTTGGCTTCTCATTCAGCCCTCATTGTCTTCCATGTTCAGAGAGTCCGGTTTGATCACATGCTCCATCAGTCCCAGTTCAGGTGGCCTTGGTGAGTTCCCATTAGATCAGCCAGAATGTGTCTGGATCTGTGCACCCCTCATGGTCCTGACTTCCTTACCCATCTTCTCCCTCCTTCTGCTCCTCATTTGGACCTTGGGAGCTCAGTTCAGTGCTGCAATGTGGATCTCTGTCTCTATCTCCATCCATCGCCAGATGAAGGTTCTATCGTGATACGCAAGATATTCATCAGTATGGCAATAGGATAGGGCCATTCCATGCTCCCTCTCATCAGCTGCCCAAGGAACTAGCTAGGAACATCTCCTTGGGCACCTGAGAACCCCTCTAGAGTCAAGTCTCTTGCCAACCCTAAAATGGCTCCCTTAATTAAGATATATACTTCCCTGCTCCCATATCTACCCTTCCTACATCCCAACCCTCCCATTCCCCCAAGCTCTCCCCATCCTCCCCTTCTCACTTTTCTCTCCCCATCTCTTCTTACCCCCACCCCCACGTTCCCAATTTTTGCCTAGCCAGAACCTGGAAATGACCTAGATGCCCCTCAGTGGAGGAATGGATAAAGAAAGTATGGAATATATATGCATTATAGTACTACTCAGCGGTAAAAAAAAAAAACAATGATATCTTGAATTTTGCATGCAAATGGATGGAAATAGAAAACACTATCCTGAGTGAGATAACCCAGACCCCAAAAAGATAAATATGGTATGTATTCACTCATTAGTGGACTCTAGCCATAAGTAAAGGACATTGATCCTATAATTTGTGATCCTAGAGAAGCTAAATAAGAAGGTGGACCCAGAGAAAAACATATAGTTATCCTCCTGGATATTGGAAGTAGACAAGATTGTCAGTCATCATTTTTTAAGCAGCTAATTAGTTGTGAAACTGGGTGGACTGGGTTCTTACCTGAGAAATGAAGACTATGTAAATACAAATAAATGACATAGAGAAATACTTTAGTCTTTAGTGAATTCCTAATTATGATGTAAATCATTGAAATAGTAAATCAGTTCACTACTCAATAATTTCAAATCTGTTTTAATTTCTAGATCTTCAAATCTAAAAATATCTGAAAAATAGTAATAATAAAGGAAATATGCATCCAACCTGAACATTCTGGGATCCTAGGGAAGCAGTACCACACCTGCAATAATTTGCTCCCAAAAAGTTAAAATAATGTCTTGTTTTTCCACTTGGAGAGTTTATTAGACAGACTTTTCATGAGATAAATCAGTAGTAAATCAGTATGATGATACTATTCTTCAACTATATTCAAGCCCATATAAAATTCAGAGAGAAAATAAAACACTATAATAAAAGTTATACAAAGTGAAATTTCAATCAATTAGTTATATAGTTAGAGTAAATAAAACACTCCCATCTTAAATTTTGAACTATAAAGTCTGAAATGATATAAAATTAACTTGTGAGTTGTGTGTATAAAACTAATCACTTATAACTATTATTTGGCAATATGACATTATATTTTGAGCTATATGCCAATTACTATATACTTACTGTTGTTCCTTTTGGAAACTACAGCTCCCAGCATTCTCCTGGATTATGGATACCAGCGCAAGCATAGGACACATTTCCCAGAAGCCTTTGCATTCCTCGTTAAAAGGCGAGGGTCGCCACTACCCCCTCCCTTTTCCCCCTGCCTCTCCTTTCATTTCCGCACACGTGTACCTACCTGTCATTACCCCTCCCCCATTAAAGTGCACCCATGTGGGACAGCCACGTGTCTGTGTCTCTGTTCCCCACGTAACATCTTCACCCTCTAACCCCCAGACAAGAAAGCCAGCAAATAAGAACAACAATTGGTGCTACCGTAAACTCGGTAACCTTTCCGTCCCGGTGCCTGAGGCTTTGCCTCTGGACTTCACCAGCGCAAGGTCTGGACCGACCACCTGCGACCGCCTCCACCTGTTTACCACGGACATCTAACACCGACTGATTTGTGAGTTCATCTGAGTTGGCTTGCCTTCCTCCTGGGTGCTCAGAGACTGTCCGGCTGGCTTTCTTTGGCACGTCCTGGACAAGGTTGCTGACCCCCCTGCCCCTTCTCCCCAGCCTTCCGCCCTCGGCTAAAACCTGCCTCCGTCCGTGCCTGGAAGCTCAGTGCTTCCAGCTTCTCCCTCTCTTTTTCTAATCTTTTTCTGTCTTCTTTATGGCCCCGCTGCAGAGCAGTTGCCTCCGGGCTGTACAGTCAGCCCCCCAAAAGCTTAATTGTCCCCTCCCAGCTGGGGCTTTCCCCATCGGTAGCTGGGCTTGGGTTGATTCAGCAATAGCATGCCCCCCTGGGTACATGGACGCCTGTACTCAGGGCTGCGGTGTTCGTGGTACCCTGGTACCTTCTGCGGATAGGCTCATGTTTCTAGCCATGGGCTCCAAGCCATCTAAAACAATTCCCCCATCCTCTCCCCTCAGACAGCTTCTAGAAGCTCTCAAATCTCATGCCCTGATTCCCTCCGTAAAACTATCTACGTTAATCTGTCTATGCTCTAAGACTTGGCCAAAGTACAATTTACAGGATTCCTTTCGATGGCCTTCTCAGGGTTCATTTGACCCCGACATTCTACGAGAATTGGCCAATTTCTGTCACTGGTCAGCTAAATGGAAAGAAATGATGTACATTATGGTATTCTTTTATATGGATATTAAGATTGACCCCTCCGTTGCCTCTCACCGTTCACCTGCACACATGTTCTTATCAATGCCATCCCTCCAGGAACCCTCTGCTCCTGCCATGGATCCCGCGGACAAACTTCCACCCCCCCCCCTGGCCTTGAGGGGCCACTCACTCTCGCTCTGCCCAGTCAAGTGACAGCGACGGCTCACCCATTCCTCTTTCCTCCAAGGTTTCTTCTAGGAACAGAAAGGACTCGCCTGCACCTTCCCCCCATGATGCCTCTAAACATTTTTTTCCTAGGTCTCTAGGAGTCCCGCATAAATATTCTTCTGGGTCACCTACACGCTCCCTCTCTGAACCACCCTCAACCCACTTCTCCCACAACAGGCCGCACAAACAGCTGAAAATTTCTTCCCGCCATAGGTCACGCAGACAATCGGAAGCGTCTTCGGATTCTTCCCCGTCTCCTCTCCATCACAGGTCACACAGGTGGCTTAAAGTGTCTCCTCCCTGTCCTACGCCTCCCGCTCGATCTTCCAAAGCCCCTCTAGGCTCCCGCAGTCGCTAACCACCACTCTCCTGTTGTTATTCACTTAAAACACCCACACCTAAGGATATCAGTTTCCTAAAAGCTACAGCAGCCTCCTGCCAGATCTGCCAAAAGATAACGGCCCAGAGTTTTAAAGGAATTCCTCATTGGATTCACCTGTTACATCTTAAACAGTTCATCTCCACGGCTCAAGATAATCCTTCATACATGGTAACTCAGACAGGACCTTGTTCTCTTAAGTTCCAAAGGTCACCGGGTTCAGCCCCCTCTACTCCAGTCTAAGGAAAACAGTGGTCCCACCCTCCCTTCTTTAAATTCATAAACAACCATCCAGCTGTCGTTACAGATACCATCATCAAATATGCTGTCAAGGGCTCAGGCGGTAAGCAGATTCTCAACAGAGGTCCTTGACATAACAGGTTAGCTGCTGACTGCAGCAGTGGCCCCTGAAATGTTAAGGAATATATGGTTAGAATCTATTTCTTTTGAGACACTTTCTTTAAGCTCCAAGACGCCAGCCCGACCCACCTAAACAAATCAAACACAAGAGGATCATTAACGGAATAAGTATCATTTAATTTTTTTTATCATTCTTAACCCCAGACCTCCTAAGACTCCCCCACCCCGGATCTCCCCTCTAATCCCACCCCAGATCTCCCCTTTAACCTCCTCTCTCCTTTAATTTTTTCCTCTCTACTAATGCGACTTTTGTCTTCTAGCATCTTAACGATGACCCAGCTACTCAAAAAAGCCAGACAGATGTGATTTCTTCAATCAGCCACAACCCCAGACGCCAGTGGACAGGACTTCAGCCACCCCAGATGCCAGTGGACAGGACACCAGCCACCTCAAACACCAGCGGACAGGATATAACCAACAAAATATTGCCAGAATAATCAGACACTCCCTGGATCCCTCGACACCCAAAGCCAGTAGGAAGCAGTCATGAGAGACCAGGCTACGTTCCCATTCCCTACCCTTTAAGCCCCCCCCCCCAATTTTTTTAAATAAAACCAAAAGGGTGAAATGTTGTTCCTTTTGGAAACTACAGCTCCCAGCATTACCCTGGACTATGGATACCAGCACGCACAAGCGCAGGACACATTTCCCAGATGCCTTTGCATTCCTCATTAAAAGGCGAGGGTCACCACGACCACCTCCCTTCTCCCCCCCGCCTGCCTCTTCTTTCGTTTCCGCACACCTGTACCTACCTGTCGTTACACCTCCCCCATTAAAGTGCACCCACGTGGGACTGCCGCGTGTCTGTGTCTCCTTTCCCCACGTAACGTCTTCACCCTCTAACCCCGCAGACAAGAAAGCCAGCAAATAAGAACAACACTTACAACAATTCATTATGCCACATGCCTTTTATCAGGAATATAGGGCAAGAGGTATTATTCTTGTTTTAAAGAAAGAAAAAATGTAATGCCTATGTTAAGAAATTTACCAAACTTCTGGTGAGTAGGTGGATGACCTAACAGGAATTGGGGGTGGGGAAACTGTAATCAGAATATATTGTATGAAAATAAAACCTATTTTCAATAAAAAATACAACAGATACTATATGAGGGTAAAAAATAACTTACTGAATCTCTCACAGTTGACAAAGATAAAAGAATCTCTGATATTTTCCAAATGTTCATGCTCACAAATAAAGATAGAGCTTTCTAGAAGCTCACAACACAGTGAAACTAAAGAAGACCTGTTTGTGTACAATATAGCTGTAGATTCATGTAAGATTAAATGGAGTTAAAGATAAAAGATACAATCAAATCTTTGCATGGTAAATGGTATGGTGTCTCTTTGTCAATACAAATAAAGACCAAATGTAAAAATGAGCTACATAACCATGGGAAGATTGTAGCTGCATTTTCTACTTCATTTTCCATGAAATCTTTTTGCTTATCACCCTCATCTTGATGCATGTGTGTGTGCATGTGTGTTTTCTGTGAGATGCTACTTGCTATCTTAATTGGCTAAAATCTGCTCAAATGTTTATGATTAAGAAACCAAATATAGTTATTACACTTAAAGTTTAAAGTCCAAATTTTGATCTTCTTGCCATTCGAACATCCTTGTTACTGCTCCTGGATTTTTGTCTGTGTTTACATACAAACTCACTGTGATTTAGCTTATTTTAAAGACTTGAACAATATATCTTCACATTGACAAAATACAAAGGACATTGTTCTTTGGTAGATGATAGCCCAGATTCTATTGGAGCTGATGAAATCCATGAATTTATGCTGTATGAGTTGAAAAAAATACTGCAGACTTTTTAACATTTTAAACTGAAATACATAAGTTATTTTCAACAGGATATATATTGGGTTAGTGTAGGCCCATAATTCTGTATGGTGTACCAGCCAGGCATAAAAGCCATAGGCCCTGTCTGAGCTGATCATGTGGCTCTGCAGACAAGCTGTCTCTGCCTAACAATGGTCAGGAAGTTTGGAGGATATCTTATAGAGATGCTAATTCATGGGCTACCTGACTGCTAGCATACAGGTAGATGCAGATGTAACTAAAGCCCATTCACCTGGTTGCCTAGGAGACAGCCTAATGTGTTTTCCCCTCGCTCAATTTATGTGATGATATATAAGGTGTTTGGAGAATAAACGAAAGGAGACCTTCAGGAGATCATGGGAGATCTTACCCTTCCATGACAACCTTGTAAGTTGTGTCTGATTATTCCTCGTGACTCCTTTCCTGTCCAGTTAGGGAATCTGTGTTGGACCCACATAGGCTTCAACAGGTTAGCACATTTTCTGCTTTCTTTATCAGGAAATTTTGAGCCTTAGGTACAATAACAAGGAAAATCCATTCATGTGTTTTGTACCATTCATGTAATGACAAAGAAAAATAATGTATGGTTTATAAAATGACAGTAAATACAGAATGCAAACACCCATGGCTGACAGTCAAAAGATGGCCTGTCAGTAGGAAACTGATGAAAAAGTACCCAACTGCATTATTTGAAAACAACACTGCCTTTGAAATCATCTTCTTAATATCCAAAAACACAAATGTTAACTGATTTACATAGGATCACATTCTATAATCATTATTTTTAAATTTCTAAAATAAATTCATTCATGTGTTTTATAATTTTCTTTGGGAAAGATCCATTTAAAATTAACCTATAATAGGTGCAGATAAATATGCACATGGTAGTCAGCTACTGAGGCCAAAACAAATATGTCCAGGAAAAGTGACATGAAGTTTGAATTTCAACATAAATAGGTAGATAATTGTAAAATTCATGCCTATTGGTCTTTCTGAACCTTACCACTCTGACTGAGGGAAGCAGTCTGGAAACTCAAATCCTGGGAAGACCCTTTTTACAGAGGTCTCTAATAAGATTTTCATTGTTCATAATTATGTATTCTAGATCTCCATCACCTTGCTTGCCTATCCCAGGACATAGAAAATTAAATGTGAACAAGAAAATTTTAAAGACAGATTTAAGACAGACACATGGATATAAATATATAAGGTAATAATAAATGCAAAATTTTGCTGATTCTAATTAAAAAATAAAGACACACTAACTACAAAAGAGTATAGATATGTCCTAGTGAGGTTTGTTATTGCTGTAATGAAACATGATAACCAAAAAACTAATTGGGAAGGAAAGGATTTATTTTGCTTACACTTCCACATAATATTCAATCATTGAAGAAAGTCAGGAAATGAACTCCCACAGGTCAGGAACCTAAAGCAACGAGTTGGTGCAGAGACAATAGGAGGGTGGTTCTTGCTGTCTTGATCCCTACAGGTGTTCATCTTGTTTTCTTATGGAAGCCAGGACTTCCAGTTCTGGGATGGTACCACCCACAACAGGAGAGGCATGTCCTCAATTGATACTTCCTCCTCTCAGATGACTTCAGCTTCTGTTAAATTGACAGAAAACTAGTCAAAACAAGATAGTCAAAATGTAAGCTCACAAGGCGGGAGGTGTGAATTCACCCAGGTTTCTATGAACTAGAGATGGCATCATGTACTACTGTTACATTAACTAATATACAAAAATCACCTGGAACTGAGACAAAAATAAAAACAAGATATTAAGTATAAAATTCTTGGAACAGAAAATTTTCTCTTTAATGTGGTATGAATTAATAACACATTTTTTATAATGGTTAGATTTTATAGGTCTTCTAAAATGCCTTCTGGGTGGAGGAAACATAAAAATATAGAAAAACCAGCTATACTCGTGAAAAGGCAATCAATGCTATTTATAGTAGGGACAGGGCAACAAAATAATCAAAGTAATAATAACAACAACAGCAGCAACAACAACAACAATGATAATAAAGATTCAATCAGAATGTAAGGACTTGTATTATTCAAACATGCAAGGTGAGATTTATTCAAATGTTTTGTTCTTGAGCTTGTTATGAAGCAACACTTATATTAAATGCTTCCATGTTCCCTGTCATGATGATAATGGGCTGAACCTCTGAAACTGTAGGCTGCTTCCTCAATTAAATATTTTCCCTTATAAGATTTGCATAATCCTAAAACACGCATTGTGGATATTGACACACTTTTTCAAAGCAGGACACACTTCTTTCTACTCAATTAACAAATGGATCCTGGGTGGTCATGCTTTTTACATTGTCGCTGGCAGCTGTGTGAATGGAGGCAAACGTCACATATGTACCCTCCTGACTAAACAAACATTTTATTCAAAAGCTTCTTGCATTGTCCCATAGGCATTATATGCATTCTAACTAATAAAATTCTGTGTTTTCTGTAGAGTATGTTTATTGCTCTCATTTTGTTACTCAAATACAAATAAACTATCAAAATATTTGGGATAATTCCATTGTAAAATGATTATTACACAGTGTGGTAGGTCAGGCATGCAGTCCCAGAATTCAGGGGATTGAAGCATGAGAATGGTAACAACGTCAAGGCCAGTCTGAGCTACAAAAGAGATCTGTTTTCAAAGAAAAAAATAAAAAAAATTGCATTTGTAAAGAAAAACTGAAATAATCTATTTAAGTGAATATGTGAGGTTGTAATAAATAGAGATTTTAGATATTTTAACCGTAAGGCAAGAAGTGCACCAATTTTAATAGCTCAGATGTTTATTTTTAAAACAAATTTTATATGAAATCTTTCACCATTCCCACACTCACAAAGGGTCATTAATGTTTATTAAGTTTTAATGTGAAGGGGCTATATAAGGCTACATTGGCTAACGTGAAAATATCACATAACATGTAGACTCAGCTGTAATTATGATAAGAGTATAAATGGAAAACTGCTCTCAGACTATGTAATACTATTACAAATGATTTTAATGAGCTACTTTATAGAAGCAAGCAATTGAAACACTAATTTAACTTGTTTTCAATTAATGCTAAAGAGAGCTGTGGTCTACTACCTACAATCCTGTACAACAATGCAACCAACTATCTCTTTTTTTATTGCGTACACTTTTTTATTTTATTTTTGTCAAAGAAGAAAGCAGTTTTTTTTTATTTTACATATCAATCCCAGTTCCCACACTCTCCTCTCCTCCCAATCCTTCCAACTTCCCTAAAACTCTACCCCCCATCCACTCCACAGAAAGGGTAAGGCACATTGCTTTGGGGAAGATCCAAGGTCCTCCCCAATATATCTAGGCTGAACAAGGTATCCATACAAAGAGAATGGGTTTTTTAAAAGTGAGTACAAGCAGAAAGGATAAATCCTGGTCCCACTGCCAGTGGCCCCACAATCTGCCCCAGCCTTAAAACTGTCACCCACATTAAGAAGGTCTAAGCTATTTCCTTCCCTGTCCAGCTGTAGTTGGTGACCTCCCACTAGCTCAGATAAACTGTTTTACTGGGTGCGCCCATCATGGTCTTGACCTCTTTTACTCATATTCTAAGTCCTCCAACTCTTCAACTGGACTTTGGGAACCAGTGCTCCTCTGAGTCTCTGCCTCTATTTCCATCAGTTGCTGGATGAAGGTTCTATGGTGAAATTTAAGATATTCTTTAATTTGACTACAGGGCAAGACCAGTTCAGGCACCCTCTCCTCTGTTTCTTTGGGTCTTAGCTGGGGTAATCCTTGTGGATTCCTGGGAATTTTTCTAGTGTCAGGTTTCTTGCTAGCCCCATAATGGCTTCCTTAATCAAAATATATAATTTTCCTTGCTCTCATTTCTGTCCTTCCTCCATCTCAACTATTCTATTTCCTCTCCTCCCCATCCTGTTTTCCCTTCCTCTTCCACTTCTGCCCTCCCTATTTCCCCACCCCCATGCTTCCGATTTTGTCAGGTGATATTTTTATTTCCCCTTCCCAGGTGGATAGATATGTTTTTTTTAGGGTTCACCTTGTTACTTAGATTCTCTAGGATCATGGACTATAGGCTTGTTATCCTTTGCTTTACAACTAGTATCCACCTATGAGTGAGTACATACCATGTTCAGAAAGATCTGGGTCTGGGTTTTCTCACTCAGCATGGTTTTCTAGTTGTATCCATTTGCCTGAAAAATTCAAGATGTC
This sequence comes from Microtus ochrogaster, assembly GCF_000317375.1. Lineage (NCBI taxonomy): Eukaryota > Metazoa > Chordata > Mammalia > Rodentia > Cricetidae > Microtus > Microtus ochrogaster. Next base: position 19,485,778 of record NC_022026.1, read on the forward strand.
ATTACTTTTTCTGCTGTATAGTACTCCATTGTGTAAATGTGCCACTTTATCTTTATACATTCTTCAGTTGAGGGGCAGCTAAATTGTTTCCAGGTTCTGGCTATTACAAATAATGCTGCTATGAACATAGTTGAACAAATGTCCTTGTTATATGAATGAATATCCTTTGGGTATAGGCCCAACACTGCTATTGCTGGTTCCTGAGGTAGGTTGATTCCCAATTTTTTTGAGAAACTGTCATACTAATTTCCAAAGTGATTGCACAGGTTTGCATTCCCACCAGCAATTGAAGAGTGGTCCCCTAACTCTACATCCTCTTCAGCATAAGCTATCATTGCTGTTTCAGATCTTAGCTATTCTGACTGGAATAAGATGGTATCTCAGAGTCATTTGCATTTCTCTGATGACTAATGATGTTGAACACTTCTTTAAGTGTCTTTTGGTCATTTGAGATTCTTCTGTAGAGAATTATTTATTTAATTCTGTACCCATTTTTTAAAATTGGATTATTTGAAATTTTTATGTATAATTTATTGAGTCCTTTATATGCTATGGAGATCAGTCTGACTTTGAGTTGGTGAAGATGTTTTTCTACTCAGTAGGTATCCTTTTTGTTTTATTGACTGAGTCTTTACAGAAGCTTTTCAGTTATAGGAGGTCTCATGTATTTATTGTTGCTCTCAATTGTCTGTGCTTTTGATGTTATATTTAGGAAGAGGTCTCCTGTGCCCATGCACTAGAGACTACTTCCCACTTTCTCATCAATCAGGTTCAGTATGATCTGATTTATATTGGGGTCTTTAATCCATTTGGACTTGAGTTTTGTATGTGGGGATAGATATGGATCACTTTTAATTCTTCTACATATTGACGTCTGTTACGTCAGCACCATTTGTTAAAGATGCTTTCTTATTTCCATAGTATAATTTTAGTTTCTTTGTCAAAAATAAGGTGTTCATAGGTATGCAGATTAATACCCGGATCTTTGATTCATTTCAATTGGTCAAGCTATCTGTTTTTATGCTAATACCAAGCTGTTTACATTGCAGTAGCTCTACAATAGAGCTTGATGTCAGGGATGGTGATGCCTTTGGAAGTTCCTTTATTGTGAAGGATTGTTTTGGCTATTCCAGGTTTTTTTTGTTTTTGTATATGAAGCTGATTATTGTTCTTTCAAGGCCTGTGAAAACTGTGGACTGACTTTAGTGCTCAACAGTCTCTTGGAAATAGATTGATACTGTCAGGAGCAACTGTGTCTCAAGTCAACAGAACCATAAGTTATTTAAATGCCATGTTCTACAGTTTTTTGAAGTGGTTGGAGATTACCTATCTATGCAGAATACAATCTCTGTGTATCTAAAGAACCTGGTTAGTCTAACTGTAAGTGTAACAAACATGAATGAGCATTGACCTATAATACTTAATACCTATATATCTTAAAGACTAAGACTTCATATTAGAATATTAAGCAATCTTTAAACCTCTGTGTAGCAACTGAGCACAATGACCTCAAAATGTAAAGAATGTACAAGTATCTTAATCAGAGGTAGAAATGTATAACCTAATATGATAAATATATCTTAAAATTTTATCAATATAAAAACGCCTTAAAAAGTGGTAGAAACATGTATACATACAATCTGGCAAAAGAACTTTGCATAGGTGTACAAATATATACAGAAATAGGAAAATATTCATCTAATAAAAATAATTTAAACTTGTATCAGTATATAAGAATCTATATCAATGTAAATTGCCTATAAATAACAGCTCACAAGTATTCACTCTATTGCTCACTATTATTATTAGTGTCAGTAAACTCACACTAATCTACCTATTATCCAATCCAAGTCCCCTTTTTTCAAAAAGATCCCTGAGCCTACCTAATTTCCATCCAACCCCCAATCCTATACCAGTTAAAATCAACCCCTAATTTATGTCCCTAACCCTGAGGACAAACTTTATTGGAAGAAGGTATGTCATCTTCTAGAATTTCTTCCAACTGTCATGGGGATGATATTCTCTCTATGGGATCTTGTAAAAGTAAAATGATAGCTAAGTTTCAAGATTACTGTCTGGTATAATTACAAATAGTTTCTGAACAGTTGATAGGGTTTTTCTGGGGTTCCTATCTGGAGTTCTGGCCAGAAAATTGTAAGAAGATGCACCATTTCAGCTAATCAAGTTGGAACCATCTTGAGCAGCTGGTACCCAAAACTAGTCTTAAAGTGGTAGTGTCAGCGTTATGACATCATATCAACCAGGTGGAGTTGCTGTGGGGCCCCAGCTTCTTCCTGGAAACATCAAAGATTACTGCAGCAAAATCTGTTGTTCATTGTAAAAAATTAAACATTATTCATACAGACATATATTCAATGAAAGCTACAATATAGACAAAATACCAATGGAGAAAAGTGAAATTTTTCCTAAGATCTTTCTTCTTTCTGTCTCACATCAGATGGGTCCGTATCAGGCAGAAACAGAATTTTTCTTTTAACAACATGCTTGGATTTAGAGAAAGATAACCATTGTCCAACTCCAAAGCCAACTTTGATTTCTAAGTGAACTTTTATTTCTACTGGGTATTATATATATATATGTGTGTGTGTGTGTGTGTGTGTGTGTGTGTGTGTGTGTGTACAGAGAATATACATATAAAATTTTACCCTGCATATGACCTGTCCACATAAGTCATATTTTTCTTTGTTCGGTCATCCTTTCTGGATAGTTTTCTTTTCCTATATTGGCATCCAAATGGCCAGGATCTCTTGATTTTTTGATGATGTGTATATTCCTGCAAAGACAAGACCAAAACCATGCCCCAACCCTTATTAGGTTTTCCAACCACCTGTATAATTATCACCTCTGTGGATGAGGTGTCATTTCTCT
>NC_022026.1:19488783-19498360 GCF_000317375.1 Microtus ochrogaster
CCCCCTCGCCACATTCCTCTCCCCCTCCCCCCACTCCTCTTTCCTCTCCCCTTCCTCCCTCTCTTCTCCGCCTCCCTCTCCAGTCCGTCCAAAGAGCAGTAGGATCAAAACCCAGTGCCATTGTCCTTGGCTTCTCATCAGCCCTCATTTTCTGCCATGTTCAGAGAGTCCGGTTTTATCTCGTGCTTTTTCAGTCCCAGTCCAGCTGGCCTTGGTGAACTCCCAATAGATCAGCCCCACTGTCTCAGTGAGTGGGTGCACCCCTTGCAGTCCTGACTTCCTTGCTCATGTTCTCCCTCCTTCTGCTCCTCATTTGGACCTTGGGAGCTCAGTCCAGTGCTCCAGTGTGGGTCTCTGTCTCTATCTCCATCCATTGCCAGATGAAGTTTCTATGGTGATATTCAAGATATTCATCAGTATGGTTTTCAAATCAAATCTTTATTAATTTTGATGGCATTGGTAGCTTTTTTTTCTGCTGTGAAAGAAAGAGAAAAACCTTTTCACCAATGTAGCACATCTTCCCATTTCCATTCTAAGGTCAGCATATCCTTGAAATACACTGGCTGATTTAATTCAGAAATCTTTTTACTATCCAATGTCTCTCTGATGCCATTGTTCCTTTCTCACTAGCGTTAAGAAAATTTAAGCTTAACAAAACACTATACAATCTATTTCTGAGGGTAGTTTCCATCTCTTTCTGTTTGTTTAACATGACTTTCATAGTTCTATTTGATCTTTCTATAACTCCTGACCTGTAGGATTATTTGGTATACCTGGAATGTGCCTCTAATAAGCAAAAAAAAATGTTTTATTTTCTTAGATACTTATGCTGGATCATTGTCTGTCTTTATTTGTGCAGGTATACTTATGATGACCATAACTTCTAATAAATCAGCCTTTTCTGAGCTCAAAGAAGTTGCCCATTGAAAACCTAAATAAGTGTCAGTATTGTGGTGAACATATTTTAACTTTCCAAATTTTTTAAAGTGGAGCATTTTTATTTGCCAGATTTAATTTCTTTGAGTATCATTTGGGATACTCCCTGCAGGTAATGGTATTTGATTATAGAAAGAACAAGTAGGACATCTCTTTATAATATTCTTAGCTTGTTGCCATGTAATAGAAAACTTTTCTTTAAACCTTTGCTATGACAAAATGTTCCTTATGAAATTCTGAGGTTTTCAGCACACTTCCAATCAACAATCAATCAATTTCTGCTTGTGGTAGAAGACCTGGCAGACCCATATTGGATCAGACATGTGTTATGTGTATGGGGAAAAGCCTATTTTTGATTATGTCTTAAAACTGAATGAATAATGAGGTCAATTATGTATCATATAGTATAAATTCAGTGGCTTCCATACACAAGACAATTCTTTCTGTATATTGTGAGTCAGGAATTATATTGAGTCACTGTGGAGAACATGTCTCACAAGGAAAATTAAAAAATCCAGTGCTTACTGTAAAAAACCATACTGTTCTGGGTGATGAAAGAGATGTGGAGGATAAATTAAAAACTCCAGTATAAAATAGGAAACATATATTTTGGCAGACTTCTATAAATGAGCAAAGACCAAAGCTAAGAGTATGGATAAATAACACTGTAATTGAAGGATCACTAGACATGGTAGGGATGTGAGTATAATTACTCCAGAATTACATCAGAATTGGCCTCTTCAAGAGGCAGATGTTCAATTCCTAGGAATTGGATCCCTATCTCAAATGAAAAAAAAATGCAAGATGGGTTGAATGCATAGGGCCACAAGGACAAAAAGACAGACTGAGGTCATGCATAGCTAATATTGCAATGAATTTATAAGGTCATGACCTGTTGCAGCAATGGAATACCCACAGTGGCTGGGAATGACTGAACCATATTTGACATGGGGTTCTTTGAGAAGTCCCCTTGCAAAAGTGTTTTCCAGTGGTATTGTGTTGCTTTGCCTGTCTTTTGTAGATTTACATATGTATAGGGTATATGTATATTTTTTAACTGCCTTGGGGAATTTTGTGCCAGATGACTAATCAGAGAATATACCAGATAGGCAGCTAAAGCTCTGGATAAGTCATTCTGGATTCTGGCACATACTGATGAGGCTAAATCCTGTCCTTGTACCTTTTTCCCTGCTTATTACCTTCAATAATTTCCTTAATCTTTTCAAATCTCTATACCACTGCCTTTTGTAAAGTCTGAATCTCCTGTCCAGTGTTACATTCAAATGCCCTCAGTGATGATTTCAAGATATGAAATTTATCTAGTAGCAATAACGTCTCTTCCTTAGACATAAATTTGATGGTATGCACGTTGCCTTCTTGGAGAGATACCACATCTGTTAACCTATCATAACTTTTCAACAGATTCTGATTATTAAATTCAAAAACACAAATTCTTTCAGATAATTCCTCAGCACCCTCCAGCATTGGTTGGATTTTTTTCTGTCAAACTAATGTTAACCTTTTCAATAGATTAATTCTTTCAACTAGCTGCTCATTATTAGTCTGTAAAGACTATATTATTTCTAAAAGTGCCTCATTCTTGGCTCTGTTATCAAACCATTTTTCTAATAATATAATCATATAACTTTCAAATTCTTTACATTACTTGCCACCATTAGAGTTCAGTAAATTTTTATAGGTGTAATAATCTTTATTGACCAGAAGGTGTTGTGTTGGCATCCATGTGGCAGGGAGACACAACCAGTGGTGGAGTGGGACTGTTCTTACCACTTTGGTTCCATGTGTTGGTGCCTGGTTATATACTGACAAATATGCTTTGCTTGACAAATTTAGAGCAATTAAATAAATTCCATACAGGTAGCAAGGAGAACAGAGCTCACGAGCAGGGAACACAAACCAGAAGCTGTGCAAGTCACTGTGCAGCAGAGAAAGTGGCAAGGAGGGGAAAGCATGCATGAGCCTAAAAATTGTCAAGTCACTACATGGTAGCTTTGTGGTGGCTATGGGGGTGTGGCAAAAAAAAGCTGCTTAGTCAGTGAAATCAAGCCAGGCAGGCAGGGATGGGAAACCTTCTGGGTTGTCGACCCTTGTGTTTTTTTTGGCCTATCACCATAGGTGTGGATTTGGGATTCACATGGAAACCAGATGAAGATGGAAGCTACAAAATAATCCCACACTAGCTCATAATTGATCATAATAAATGGTTATTTATTTACTGGTAGACTCACAGATCGCAGTCCTCTGCAAGAACAGGGAACAGAAACCATATCCAGAAGCTAGGAGAGAGAGAGATGAAATGCATGTTTTACGTGGCATTTATAGTAATAAGAGGCCGCGATCAAGCGGTACGGTATGGTATCTTAAAGGCTGCTGGTTGAAGGAATTCCTATAGCATACACCCACTTGTTTCTTAGGGCAATTTGATTGGAAATCTTTTACCAACCCTTTATTCTGGCCAATGTCTGTCTTTGAGGTTGGGGTGTCTTTTTTGTATACAGCAGAAGAATAGATTATGCTTCCATATCTTAGCCTGTGTCTTTTTTTTTTTTTTTTTTTTTGGTTTTTCGAGACAGGGTTTCTTTGTGGCTTTGAAGCCTGTCCTGGAACTAGCTCTGTAGACCAGGCTGGTCTCGAACTCACAGAGATCCGCCTGCCTCTGCCTCCCGAGTGCTGGGATTAAAGGAGTGCGCCACCACCGCCCGGCTAGCCTGTGTCTTTTTATAGGTGAATTGAGGCTATTGATATTAAGAGATATTAGTGACCAGTGATTGCTATTTCTTGTTATTTATCAGTGGTACGTGACACACACCATGGCCCCAGTCTGTGCTCTGTGTGCTAGACCTCAGTTCACGAGCTTTGGGCAAGGGGCTGGAAGTTGAGAAAACTCACGCAGAGACAGACCGACATGCAGACCTTTAAACACTGATACCAAAGCCCTCCTTGAATAGCACCATGTAGGCTTAAATACACTGCAATCAATTGCCAACAGGTGAAAATCTTAGCCTCTGATCCTCTAAGCTAGGCACAGCTTCTAGTAACTTTAATTAGAAGGTTCTAGGAAGGAAGAGCAGTTGAAGGCCAAGACACATTAATCCCAACATCCAGCTAAAAGCTAGGACTCATTAGTCCCAACAGGTAGGGTTTGTGTGTTTCCATTCTTTGGGGATTGCTGGTGGGAGGTTATTTGTTTCCTGTGTTTTTGTGGGTATAGTTAGCTTCCTTGGGTTGGAGTTTTGCTGCTAGTGCTTTCTATAGGGCTGACTTGTGGATAAATATCCTTTAAATCTGGTTTTGTCATGGATTAGTTTGTTTTTTCCATCAGTGGTGATTGAAAACTTTGCTGAATACAGTAGTCTGTTCTTGAATCCATGGTCTCTTATTGTCTGTAGCACATCTGTCCAGGACCTTTTGACTCATGATTTTCATTGAGGAGTCAGGTATAATTCTGATAATCCTGCCTTTATATGTTACTTGACCTTTTTCCCTTGGAGCACTTAATATTCTTTATTTATTCTGTATGTTTTGTATTTTGAGTATTATTTGGAGATGAATTTTTTTTTTAATCCAGTGTATTTGGTGTTTTGTAAACTTTTTTTTTTCGGGTTTAAATATACTGAGACTTATTTGAAAATATTCTCCACTGAGCCTGGTGGAGGTAGCAAATCACCAAGAACTCGGCTCAGATTCAGGCTGCCCTGGCTGGGAGCAAAATCTGGGAGTGTTACTCCAATTGGAATCCCAAGCCAAATTCAGACACACACACACACACACACAAACACACACACACACACACACCTTTAAAAAAGACTAATTTGTTTGTCCATGACCTTGGTTGACTGGAGACCTTGGTTGACTGGAGTCAGCCACTAGACATGCTAATGCTTAGCATATTAGTAGAGAAAGGGGGGGGGAGCTATGCTTACACTTGGAGGTGCCAGGGTTCCCACAGGGTGGCGTGGGGGTGGGGTGGTACACATCAGTTTGTCTTTTTTTGCTTTTTTGTCCTTTATCTTTCTTTCTTTCTCCACTCCCCCTCCCTTTCCAGTTCAGGACAAACTCCATCATCACTGTGTTATTTACCCCCTGACAACAAGAGCTCACTGAGAATAGTGTCAAGTTAGCTCCCAGGAATTCTGTCCCCAGATGGCTCTGGATGGCTGCCTTCTCCACTAGACACACTTGGTGGCAGTTCTTCCCTTTCAGCAGAGGACTTGGGCCTTCAGTCAAGGCAGATCTCCTACAGCAGGGCACTGCGAATCCTGGCCAGTTTTAAGTGAGGTTGGATACAGCCACAGAACAGCCACAGGGGGTGAGGGATGCAGCCTGCCTCTTTTTTCCTCTCCAAACTTCTTGTACCTTCATAGGGTCATCCCTCTTTAGGTTGGGAATGTTTCCTTGCATGATTTTATTGAATATATTTCCTGTACCTTTGAGCTGGGGTTGTTCCCCTTCTTCTATCCTTATTATTCTTAGGCTTGGTCTTTTCATGCTGTCCCATATTTTCTGGGATAGGAGATTGGAGAGAGGTGGGGACTTGTAGTTTTCAGAATGAGGGTTTGGGGGCAGCCTACCTGCAGGAACTTGTCTGTTTGCTGGTTAGAGAAGCTGAGGCAAATAGGGAAGTGGTCCGGGTTTTGTCCCAATATAGAGGTCCTAGAGAGTGGGGTATCGCTCCAGGTGGGTGGTCACTCACCTCTTGGTCCACTCTGTTTATTTGAAACCTGTGTTTCAGAGTTCCTTTGAGGTTGCGAGTTATAGGAATGTTTGGGGGACAAAGTGGGACTTATAATTTACTAGATCTAATGGTTATGATGGGCTTGTTGGACCAGTCTACCTGCAGGAAGCTTGCCTCCTGACTCGCTAGAGAAGCTAAGGCAGGTGAGGGAGGGGCCTGGGGTTTTATTATAGAGGGCCTAGAGAGTGGGGTGTCCCACTGGGTAGGTGGTCACTCACCTCTTGGTCCTCTCTTAGCAGACTGTGTTTTGCCAATTATCTTTTAAAGTGTTTAGGAGATTATACAGAAGTACTATTCTAACATAAAAATAATTAAATAATTTTAAGTGTGAGTCATTAGTAATTTCATACATGATTTAGATTATAATAGCTATTAAAATATGTTCTATAATAGCTTACTTGTATTGCAAAGGCAGGAGGTTTGAATGTGTGTATATTTCAGTAATATTCATCCAGTAAGTTCATATTATAGAGAAAACATTGTCAAATTATTGTCAGATAACTACTTGTTTTCATAGTACAGTTTTGTTAAAGCATAGCTACCTAGATTGATATAGGGTACAGTAGCAAATTTCAGAAACCACAGGGTTGACACACACTAAAGTATTTACTCTCCGAAGTCTACAGAACTCTGGTTAAAAATATTATGCTTACATAACATTTACTAAAATATTCTGTCAAAAATATATGCATGCATATTTTTGGATTTTTCTTTGGGTTGATAGCTCACAAATAATGAAACAGAGACATATTAATTATAAAATCCTGGCCTTATCTTAGGCTTGTTTTTATTTTGCTACTATAACTTAAGCTAACCTTTAGTGGAAAGTCCTTCTGTACATGTGTTGCTTTTATTGTCTAATGAATAACTGTTTCAGCAAATGGGAACAAAGTAAAGCCAAGCGGGAAATTTGAACAGAGATAGAGAAAGTAGGCAGAGTCAGGGAAAGGTCATGTACCTGCTGAAGGAGACAGATGCCAGATCCTTACCAGAGAGTCACAGCCTTGTGCCGATATATAGATTAATAAAAATGGGTTAATTCAAAATGTAAGAGCTAGCTAGAAATATGCCTGTATGATTGGCTGGATAGCATTGTAATTAATATAGTTTCTGTGTGATTATTTGGATCTGTGCAGTCAGGAAAGAAATGAGCAGTTCCATTTTTAGTAATCTAAGTTCTCTCGCATACTGTCCACCTTGCTTCTTCCATGTCTCCTAGCATTTCTCTCTTACACCTAGATTCCTTCTCCTCTTTCCTCTCTCTGCCCAGAAGTCTTGCTTATACCTCCTGTCTAGTTATGTAACATTCAACCTTTTATTACACCAACTCCACAATACACCTTCACACAGTATACAAACATCCCACAACACATGCAAGTAAATTGAAGTCACCTTGTGAGATATATGTCTGGCCAGCACACACAGTTTTCACAACCACCAGAATTCACTCTTGATGTGTAGGCAGAGTTGATAGACACAGACTCAGAGCAGCATGGTTCGTGTCATTTACTTATCAGTACCAGGATAATTAATATTAACTTCTATATTTTCCATTACATTCTCTTCACTTATAGAGCTATGGGCTTTAAAGAAAACCGCAGGGAGCTGATTTTCATTGACATAAATTAGAAGGACTTAATTTTTCCATGCCAATGGAAAGGGTCTGGAATAAGTCTACTGAAGTTTAACTGATAGTCTCAGAGTGACCCTTATTTAGTCACTGGTTTGCTGAAAAAGACCAAAACTCTATTCCTGATTATGACTGTTTGCGACTCTGTAACCTGGAGTAAGTTCTCATCTGTTGGATAAAGAAAGGCAGCTTGTTGGTTCTAGGTCACTTAGCCCCCAAAAATCACATAGAAACTATATTATTTAAAACACTGCTTGGAAAATGATTTCAGAATATTGCTATTGAGGGGCATCTAGGTTGTTTCCAGGATCTGGCAATTACAAATAATGCTGCTTTGAACATAGTTGAACAAATGCTTTTGTAGTTTGATTGGGCATCTCTTGGGTATATTCCCAAGAGTGGTATTTCTGGATCCTGAAGTAGATTGCTTCTCAATTTCCTAAGAAACCACCACACTGATTTCCAAAGTGGTTGTATAAGTTTGCATTCCCACCAGCAATGGATGAGTGTTCCCATTACTTCACATCCTCTCCAGCATAGGATGTCATTGGTGTTTTTGATTTTAGCCATTCTGACAGGTGTAAGATGGTATCTCAAAGTTGTTTTTATTTGCATTTCCCTGATCACTAAGGAGGTTGAACATGAACTTAAGTGTCTTTTGGCCATTTGAACTTTCTCTGCTGAGAATTCTCTTTTCAGTTCAGTACTGCATATTTTAATTGGATTAATTAGAGTTTTCATGTCCAGTTTCTTGAGTTCTTTATATATTTTGTAAATTAGACCGGTGTCTGATGTGGGCTTGGTGAAGATCTTCTCCCATTCAGTAGGATTCCTTTTTGTCTTAATGACAGTGTCCGTTGCTTTACAGAAGCTTCTCAGTTTCAGGAGATGGCCCTCAATGCAAGAATGGTTAAAGTCCCCTGTTTAGGTACTGAGGAGTTCCATCTGGATGGGCAACCCACTCAGAGAGGATCTCACCCCGCCTGCCAGGTTTTTTTCCTTTTGTCCCCGGATCATCAGGCTACCAGGCGGCCCTGTTTAGGTACTGAGGAGTTCCATCTGGACGGGTTTTTTCCTTTTTTCCCCGATCATCAGGCTACCAGGCGGCCCTGTTTAGGTACTGAGGAGTTCCATCTGGACGGGTGAGTGTGTGCAATCCAGGGGCAGATTGACCCGGAAGAGACCACAAGCACCCCCTCCACCAGCTCCTTCGGCAGGGCTGTCTTTCTTACACCCGACCCCCCTCCCCAAGAGCCTGCTTTATTTGCTAGGTCCTTTGCTCAGGAACAGTTTTCTGCTCCTACACTAAGGCTACCTACCCAGAGAGGTACAACACCCCCCCAAAGAGAGCATGAGTACCTTCGGCTTTTGCAGCAGGGTGTCCTGTGTTCTACTATTTCCTGCCCTGCCCCCCGAGTTTTCCCTTTTGTCCGAGGGTCATTGGACTACCAGGTATCTATGTTTCAGTGCTGAGAAGTTCCATCTGGACTGGACGGTTCCTGCTTCTACACTGAAGAGTTACAAACAGAGAGTCAGTCACAGCAAAGACTGGACCAAGACACCAGGCCTCTCCTGGCTCCATTTGAAGGAAGAGATGGGAAGGCGCCAGGGCAAGAATTCCTCCAACAACCTGAAAGGCAACATGACATCACTAGAATCCAGAGATCCTGAAATAAGAAGAATTGTACACCCTCCTCTAGAAGAATTAGAAGAAATCAACTCAAAAGTGAATTATATGAAAATAATAGAAGACCTTAAACAGGAGGTGAAAAACTGCCATAAACAATTAGAGATCACAAACAAAAAGGTAAGGAAATGAATAAAGTGCTCAAAGACACGCAAGAAAACCAAGAGAAACAAGAAAAAGCAATCAAACAGGTAAGGGAAGTGGTTCAAGACATGAAGAATGAAATGGAAGTAATGGAGAAAGCACAAACCGAGGGAAGGATGGAGATGAAAAATCAGGGTAAACGAACAGGAAATACAGAGACAAGTACTACTAACAGATTACAAGAGATAGAAGAAAGAATTTCAGACACTGAAGATACCATACAAAAAATAAACACACTGATGAAAGAAAAGAGCAAGGCCAACAAATTCTCATCACAAAACATTCAGGAAATCTAGGACACAATAAAAAGACCACACCTAAGAATAATTGGGATAGAAGAAGGAGAAGAAGTACAGCTCAACGGTCCAGAAAATATATTTAATAAAATTATAGAAGAAAACTTTCACAACCTAAAGAAGGATAG
>NC_022026.1:19500859-19501922 GCF_000317375.1 Microtus ochrogaster
TTGGAGAGATTAGGGATATAATGGTCATACCTAAATATAATAAAAGCAATATACACCAAGCCGACAGCTGACATCAAATTAAACCGAGAAACTCAAAGTCATCCCACTAAACTCAGGAACACAACAAGGCTCTCCACTCTTCGCCATACCTCTTCAATATAGTGCTTGAAATTCTAGCAATAGTAATAAGACAACATACAGGGATCAAGGGGATTCGAATTGGAAAGGAAGAGGTTAAGCTTTTGTTATTTGCAGATGATGTGATAGTCTACATAAGTGACCCCCAAAACTCCACCAAAGAACTTTCACAGCTGATAAACAGCTTTAGCCATGTGGCAGGATACAAGATCAACTCCAAAAAATCAGTCGCCCTCTTATACACAAAGGATATGGAAGCAGAGAGGGAAATCAGAGAATCTTCACCTTTCACGATAGCCACAAACAGCATAAAATATCTTCGGGTAACTCTAACCAAGGAAGTAAAAGATCTATTTGAGAAGAACTTTAAGGCATTGAAGAAAGAAATTGAAGAGGATACCAGAAAATGTAAGGACTTCCCCTGCTCTTGGATTGGGATGATCAATATAGTAAAAATGGTAATACTACCAAAGGCAATTTATAGATTCAATGCAATCCCCATCAAGGTCCCGTCAAAATTCTTCACAGATCTTGAGAGGAAAATAATCAACTTTATATGGAAAAATAAAATACCCAGGATAGCCAAAACAGTCTTATATAATAAAGGATCTTCTGGAGGCATTACCATCCCTGACTTCAAACTCTATTACAGAGCTACAGTAAGGAAAACAGTGTGGTACTGGCATAAAAACAGAGAAGTCGACCAATGGAATCGTATAGAAGACCCGGATTTTATCCAACAAACCTATGAACACCTCATTTTTGATAAAGGAGCTAAAAGTATGCAATGGAAGAAAGAAACATTTAACAAATGGTGCTGGCACAACTGGATGTCAACATGTAGAAGAATGAAAATAAACCCATATCTATCACCATGCACAAAACTCAAGTCCAAATGGATTAAAGACCTCAATATCAGTCCGAA
>NC_022026.1:19503162-19507641 GCF_000317375.1 Microtus ochrogaster
GCATATCACCATAGAACCTTCATCTGGTGATGGATGGAGATAGAGACAGAGACCCACACTGGAGCACTGGACTGAGCTCCCAAGGTCCCAATGAGGAGTGGAAGGAAGTAGAAGATGAGCAAGGAAGTTAGGACCAAGAGGGGTGCACCCACCCACTGAGACAGTGGGGCTGATCTATTGGGAGCACACCAAGGCCAGTTGGACTATGACTGAAAAAGCATGGGACAAAACGGGACTCTCTGAACATGGCGAACATTAAGGGATGATGAGAAGCCAAGGACAATGGCATGGGGTTTTGATCCTACTTCATGTTCTGGCTTTGTGGTTGCCTAGCCAATTTGGATGTTCACCTTCCTAGACATGGACGGAGGGGGGAAGACCTTGGACTTTCCACAGGGCAGGGAACCCCGGCTGCTCTTTGGACTGGAGAGGGAAGGGGAAAGGAGTGGGGGGAGGGGGAGAAGGGTGAGAGGAGGGGGAGAAAAATAGGAGGCTGGGAGGAGGGGGAAACTTCTTTTTTTTTCTTTTTCTCAATAAAAAAAAGAATGGTTAAAGAAAGTGTAAAATATATACACATTACAGTACTACTCAGCGGTAAAAAAATAATGACATTTTGAATTTTCCATGCAAATGAATGGAAATAGAAAACACTATCCTGAGTGAGATAACCCAAACCCAAAAAGATGAATATGGTATGTACTCACTCACTAGTGGACTCTAACCATGAACAAAGGACATTACTCCTATATTTCACAAGCCTAGAGAAGCCAAATAAGAAGGTAAACCCAAAGAAAAACATATATAGATCCTCCTGGAAATTGGAAGCAAACAAGATTGCCGGGCAAAAGTTGGGAGCATTGGGGATTGAGGTAGGGGTGGGGTGGGATTAGGGGAAGGGGAAAGGGGAAGAGAGAAGGGAGAAGGGAAAGACTCAAGAGAGCTTGGGGGAGTGGGAGGGTAGAGATGGAGGAAGGGTAGATATAGGAGCAGCGAAGATGATATCTACATTAAGGGATCCATTTTAGTTTTGGCAAGAGACTTGGCTCTAGAGAGGATCCCAAGTGTGCACAGGGATGTCCCCATCTAGGTCCTTGGGCAGCAGAGGAGAGGGTGCTGAACTGGCCTTGCCCCACCACCACACTGATGATTATCTCTAATATCACCATAGAATCTTCATCCAGCAATGGATAGAGATAGAAACAGAGACCATCATCAAGCAACAGACTGAGCCCCCAAGGTCCAGTTGAAGAGCAGGAGGTGGGAGAAGATGAGCAAGGAAGTCTGTACTGCGAAGGGTTGGTTTACCCACTGAGACAGTGTGCCGGTTCTAATGGGAGCTTACCAAATCCAGCTGGACCGGGACTGAATGAGCATGCGATCAAACCGGTATCTCTGAATGTGGCTGAAAATGGTTGTTGACTGAGAAGCCATTGATAAAGGCACTGGGGCTTGTTTCTACTGCATGTACTGGCCTTTTGGAACCCTAGTCTATTTGGATGCAAAGCTTCCTAGGCCTGGATGTAAGAGGGAGGGCCTTGGACTTCCCACAGGGCAGGGTTCCCTGCCCTTTCTTAAGGAGGGAGGGGGAGAGAGGACGGTGAATGGGATAGTGGGAGGGGAATGGGAGGAGGGGAGGAAGTGTAAAGTTTTGGATGGAAAAAAGAAATTAATTAAAAAAGAAAAAAAGAGAAAAAGAATATTGCTAGCTGGCTCTTACATCTAGAATTAACCCATCTCCATGATTTTATATTTAACCATGAGGGTCATGGCCTACTGCCACATTTCAGGCATCTGTCTCTGTCAGGGCTATATGGCTTCTCTCTGCCTCTGCCTCATTTCTCCCAGCATTCAGTTTAGTTTTCACCACATAGCACTGTACCCCTATAGCTCTGCTATAGGCTTAAAGCAGTTCCTTTATTAACAAATGATATTCACAGCATACATAGAGGAGTCTCACATCACCTCCCCTTTTCTGTT
Source organism: Microtus ochrogaster (assembly GCF_000317375.1). Lineage (NCBI taxonomy): Eukaryota > Metazoa > Chordata > Mammalia > Rodentia > Cricetidae > Microtus > Microtus ochrogaster. The sequence continues at coordinate 19,505,140 of NC_022026.1, forward strand.
TAAATAAAAAAAGGTTTTTTTTTACTTTAAAATAGTAAAATTACATATATAAACCAGGTATGAAGCAAGAATTATAATTATAATATTTTTATCTACTTTATCTTTTATCATAACTAAGAAAAACTATAACTATAAATTCTTCAACTCCATCAAATACTCCAGAAGGATATAATATTACCTAAATAAATAATAAGTTCATTGTAAACAACTTCCAAAACTCTAGAATTGACAGAGACATCTCACTGCCTGGCAGTCATCCAAAGTTCTTCTGTACTGTTGGGGCATCCATCTTCAGCCTACAGGCCTTTAATATCTGGCAGACTTTTCCATGAAGCAGGAAATTTCAAAGGCAGTTCTGCCTATTTTGGCAGTTTCTTAAGTCACTTTCTTTTGTATCCTGCAGAATGTTTAGCAGACTCTTTCATGAAGCAAGAAGCCCAAAGGATCGTCTCACTTTAGGCCAGTTTGGAAGTTATTTCTCTGCAGGTCCTGCATGTCCATTTCATCAAGCAGCCCAGGCAAAAAAGTTTCTTGCCCAAATGGCTAACCAACTCCATAAGGAGCCTTTTTGATGCTCATCATTGTCTTGAAATAGATTGGTGCTGCCAGGAGCAGATAAGTCTTATTGTCATGAAAACTTCTTAAGTTCTTAAACATCTTAAGTGCCATATTCTGTAGTCTTTGAAAAGTTTAAGGAATGCCTATCCATCTGAAATATATCTCTGTACAACTAGAAAATCTAACATGACTACAAGCTTGACTAGCATAGATGATTATTTACCTATATTTCTTAATTATAATTACATTTTTAAGTGGGCTACACAAATATAATACCTTAATCAAGAACAGAAATATGCATATACACAGCATAACAAAATTGATCTTAAATTTGTATCAATAAACCAAGATCCATACCAATGCAAATCTCTATAGTGTATCCCCTTTAATGTAAACAAACATTTATAAACATTATTTGCAAATATGGGTATAGTTCTGTCCAAAATACTTCCTGCTTTTTGTTGGGTGAAGTAATTTTGAGGGTGTACACAGTGATGTTTCAGGGGCTCTTGGTGCATCAAGCCACATTAGCTTCGAATAAATCCACATGTTCTTATACTCTGTGAAAACAAAAGAAGAATCTCTTTTTCAAGGCAACATATTCTTAGATCCATATTTTGAAGTCAAGATACCTTTAAAGTATATATGTTGGTTTAGCTTAGAAATCTGTACTTATCTCCTTCTTAGTCAAAAAATTCAATGAAAATACAAATATATATATTTTCCAGGCTCTGAATTTTCTGTCTTTATTTGGCTTATTTTTCTTTACTCCCTTTAACTATGACTACCTATACTCTGTCACTTTAAAGTCTTTATTTTATTTTTTTACAATTTATTTCTTTTTATAACTCTCTATACTCTTTTTCTTCTCTTTCCCAAGCCTACGTACATTTATCCAACAGTGTGATTCGTTTAGAGGTCTTTTATGTCTGAATTTGTCCTATTGTGTATCTGTAATACTTTACTGCCCAGAAGTGCTTCTTAAAAAGCTAAGTGTTTCCTAAAAACTTAAGCTGTGTCATTACTAGGGTATATACAGCCCTACCTGGTTGCTCCAGATAATCCAACATGGTGGAAGTCCGTTCATTGCCTGAGACTGTTGGGGGGAAGCTGTCCTCACCATCTCAACTCTAATAACCAGTTGACCCATGCTGCCAGCAAGTAACTTGCAGCATGCTATCCACAAAACCCATTTAAATGCTCAGCCTCCTAAAAGAGCCAGATGTCACACTGGCAGCAGAAAGCTGGCATTTTAAACTATGCCTTTTTTTGCTACTTCTGAATCAGGAAATCCTCTCTTAAAGGATTTCTTCTAGCAAACAGAGCCCAGACAAGAAAATGTTGCTACCAAATCATGTTTAACTCTGTTCTTTTGTGTCTAGGATTGATTTAATTTAAGCTTTCTCAGGTTTTTTTTTTTTTTTTTTTTGGTGGATTTTAGTTGGTCATGTTGACACCAATTTGTTGGAAGAAGAGAGACTGCTTGTTGTTTCCCGGCTGATTAGCCACAAAATAATCACACAGAAACTATATTATTTAACACACTGCTTGGCCAATTACTTAAGCATATTGATAGCTAGCTCTTATATCTAGAATTAACCCATATCCATTATTTTATATTTCACTACAAGATTTTTGGCCTACCGGCAAGGTTCCAAAATCTGTGTCTGGCAGGGCTACTTGGGTTCTCTTGGACTCTGCTTCCTTTCTCCCAGAATTCAGCTTAGTTTTCCCCCATCTAGCTTGGTTCCCCTATAGTTCTGCTATAGGCCCAAAGCAGTTCCTTTATAAACCAATGATATTCAATGCATACAGAGGGGAATCCTATATCACTCATATGAATATGTCTACCTACCTCACAATGATATGCCCTGCTTTACAAGACTGATTTCAGACTTAGATAATATAATCTTATATATGTAAATGTGAGTACAAATATAATAT
>NC_022026.1:19507771-19513184 GCF_000317375.1 Microtus ochrogaster
ATATTATATAATATATATTACATGATAAAACACCTACAAGAAGTCACATATTTCTCTTTCCACTTAACTTTTATTTCTCTCTTCCTACCTTCCTGACAATTAGCCACTTCCCCCAACCCATTTTTCACATAGATAACAATAAACAACCTAAACACACATGACTATGTTTGGTCAATTGTGACATCTTAAAATTATAGTCCAGATTAACTAATTTAAACAGAAGCAGATGGTAAGTCCAATGGAGGGAGTACAGGTGACTTTGCACTGATTTCTGTATATTACTGCTAGAAGTGTTTCTTCAAGTAGAAAGGGCTTACATATTCCCATATACATGGGTTCTGTACCTGTAATTCAATCATCACAGATCAAAAATATTTGGATCAAGAGAATATATTGGTTCTTGATCTATAAAGACGGGTTTTCCTTGGTTTTGTTCCCTAAACAATGTGATTTAATAATTATTTGTATAATATTCATAGTATAATTGATGTTACAAATAATCTCAACATGATTTCCAGAACAAAGGAGAAAGTACAGAAACTATTTCATACGAAAATTTGAGGATATGTAGATCTGGGTTGGGGCTGTCTCTGACTCTTTTGCCTGTACTTAGGGCTATTTTCTCTCCTATTGCGTTGCCTTGTCTAGCATCAGTGTGAGAAGATTTGCCTTGTATTATGGTATTTTCTTTTGTTTTGCCTGGTTGTGTTTTCTTTGAGGCTTATTCTTTTCTGAAGGGAGCCTGACAGAGAGTGTATCTGGGAAAGAGGGGATATCATTGCAGGGAAGGTGAAACTGGGAGGAGTGGAGGGAAGCCAACTGTGATCAGGTTGCATTGCATGAGAGAAAAATCTATTTGCAAAATAAAAAGTGCTAAAAATGAAAGAAAAAAAGATAAAAATAAAATTAGTCATGAATCAAGTCACCTTCTGACACCAATGAGTAGCTATATGAACAAATTCTTTCATCAACAATGCACAAAATAATTTTCTCACTTTACTTACTTTGTGGAAAGCAGCTACATGTCCATGTTAGCAATTGGGAACAACATTGTGTCCTGTGATTGGCAGAAACATAATAAAGACACTTTTTGAAATTTAGTCTGTTTTAAAAAAGAAGAGGAGCTTGCTATAGGAATTCCTACAACCAGTGGCCTTTAAGTTACCTACCCACTTGGGCGTGGCCTCTTATAATTAATTTGTCTATGTAAAGTGCTTGTCCAGCTTCTCTTCCAGTGGCGTGATTCAGTTCCTGTTCCCCCTTCGTGCAGAGGACTGTAATCTGCAAGTCTACCCCTAAATAAGGAACCCTCTATTACATTCAATTCTGAGCTAGTGTGGGATTTCTTTTAAGGACCCTTCTTCAGGAGCTATCCAGAATAATGGAGATAATTCCAGGAATAACTTGGTTAATGGTAGACTGTAAAAATTTTGGTATGTACTTTAATAATATACAATAACAGATGTGCAAATTTTGAAAAGCATTGCATGGAGTCAGAAAAAATACAATATCACTCATGTCATTATTTCAAAACTTTAAAAATACCACCTGAGGACAAAAATTATTTTAATGAATAGAAATATCAAAATGGTAAGAATCACCAATGTAGATACTTATAGAAACACTTCTTGAAAGAATTATTACCATTTCCATCAGATGACAGAGATTAATGCATTTTTGATTGGTGAATTAGAGAAGCAGCTGAAAGGGGGTTTCATTCATCTCATTCAATTATTTGAGGGGAGCTAAAATAACATCTTTGGGTACTGAATAATTTGATGATTACATAACGGCAATCTCAATTGACTGTTCACTAGTAATATTCATCTCATATCCATTAAGGACCAATTATACCATTCTTTCTCTTTGGCAGAAACATAAAGAATAAAGTTATTCTTGGAAAACTAGGAGCTATTATGTGTGGTCCCTTTTAGTCAAATATAACCAACAGCATCAGTTTGTTGGAGAAATGGCAAATTTCTATTTATTTTTTGAAAGACATGTATAATGAATTTTAAGATATAAGTCACAACTTTATTTTGTTGAAGAAGGGTCACTCTCCCACCCTATTTTCAAATAAAAATTTCACCTCAGGATATGGTTTTGACATCCTGTTTAGAAAAAAAAATTAAACATGCCTATACAAAGGACATTTCCATAAATCAGATGCTTAGAACTGTTAATCATATCTAATTAATACTAAAGCTTGTTATTTTCCTTTTCTCCTTCTGAAACATCACTCTATTTTTACTTCCATATGAGAAAGATAGTATCTGCCACAAATTAAAATCACACTTGAGTTTCTATTTATGAAAAGTATTTTCCTTTCTCTTGTTTCTGGTCTAAAATATCCCTGTGGGGGACATTTTAATGAGGCAGTTTTCTTACTTTTCTGGCTCACACTGAAGAAGTGTAGAGCACAAGTGGTTAAAAAGCCTCCTAACTTAGTTACATAAGCCTGGCCTGAATATCCCTTTACCCTTTTATTGGCTATGTGACCTTGGCAGGTTTCATTAGTTCTTGAACCATGTAAAAATGGGAATATTACTTGAGTCATTATAATGTTTAAATAAAGTTGTGATTGTAAAGAAGTAAGTAACAATGTATTACATGAGTAGGTTTGTAAATGAGTTTATCTAAATAATTGGTTAAGATCACATAAAACGTTTTTGTAAATTAAAGAACTATGCAAAATCAAGTAATATTTTTTATGTATAAACAACAAAGGTATTAACACACATATACAAATAATTATACTCACCAATACACATATTGTTGTTGGACAGATTTTGCAAAACCCATTTAACAAATAATATCAAAAAATAGCTAGATTAAATTCGGTTTCAGGCAAAACTTGAATTATTGAGCATTTTTCTCTTTCTACTGCAATTGTAACTAGAATATTTTATTGGTAAAGGACTTTGAAATACCTCCAGAGACAATGTTTCAAAAATGAATAGGTTCCCTTTTATTTTCTAAGCTAAAGTAATGTAACAAGGTATTTATTACAATAGCCTGACCAACTTCCATCTGCTATAGAATTTACATTGTTATGAATCTTGGTTTATTGATACAAATTTAAGATCATCTTTGTTATGTATATATCTATATCTATATATCTGCTCTTGATTAAGATATTGTATTGGTACAGCTCATTTAAAATGTAATGTATAATTCAAAATATAGGTAAATAGAAAATCATTTATAATAGTAAAGCTTATAGTCATGCTATTTAGGTTTTCTAGATATATAGAGATATATTTAAGTTAGGTATTCTTCATATCTTTAAAAGACTAAAGAATATGGCATTTAAAATGTTTTAATTACTTAGGACTTTTCATAATATGAAACATGCCTGTTCCTAACAGCTCCAATAACTTCAAGAGGACAATGGGCACTGAAGAGGCTCCTTATGGCATTGGTTAGCCATTTGGGCAAGAAACTCCTTTGGCCTGGACAGCTTAATGTTATGCTGTATAAACTAGATATGCAGGACCCACACAGAAATGACTGCTGAACTTGCCTAAATGTGAGATGTTCCTTCGGGGTTCCTGCTTCATGAAAGTTTATGCCAGACATTCTGCAGGATACAGAAGAAAATGACTGACAGACTACCAAAACAGACAAAACTGTCTTTGAAATTTCCTGTATCATGGAAAAGTCTGCAGGATACTATAGCCTGTAGGCTGAAGATAGATGCCCCAACGATACAGAAGAATCTTGGGTGACTGCCCAGATAGTGAGATGTCTCTCTCAAGTCTAGAGTTTTGGAAGTTGCTTACAATGCACTTCCTGTTTACTTTGGTAATACTATATCCTTCTGGAGTCTTTGATAGAGTTGAAAAGTAGATAGTTATAATTTTAGTTTTCCTTAGTTATAATAAAAGATAAAGTAGATATAAATGCTATAACTGTAATTCTTGCTTAATACCTGTTTTTTATATGTAATTTTATTATGTTAAATTTAAAACCTCACTCTTTATTTAAACAGAAAAGGGTAAATTGCATGGGAAGTCCTTCTGTATATGTGTTGCTTTTATTGGTCAATGAGCAAAAAATGCCTTGGCCTGTGATAGGGTATAATAGAGCTAGGCAGGGAAAAAACTGCACGTTAAATGAAAAAAAGTAGAGTCAGAGAGATGCCATGGAGCTTCTAGAGAGGAAAGATATGAGCTACTAGCTGGAAACTTTCTGGTAGGCCACGATCCTCATGTTAAATATAAACGAATGGAAATAAGTTAATTGTAGATTTAAGAGCTAGCTAACAATACACTTAAGTTATTGGCAAAAAGTATTGCAAATAATATAGTTTTGTGATTATTTTGGGTCAGGGTGGCTGGAACACAAACAAATGGCCTCCTACTACATCCATCTAGCTCAATATCATTTTTATTATTATTTATTTTGAAGATATATGTTACTGCTCATCACTTATAACAAGCCAGAAATTATAAAATGTTTATACCTCTTCAGGTAAGACACCCACTTGGTCATTAGTACAATATCAAATGAGCACCCCATCACTTCACATTATTGGCTCTTCTATGTTAAAGATTGTTACCTGACTCTAATTTTTATGGAAGCCTTCAAAATCAAGAGAACACTAATGACCCTGTTCTTAGAAGTTGTCATATTGTCTGTCACCTTCATGGTGCAAGCTGCCTGCATTTTCTACTACCAAACTAAGCTTCAGGTAGGAAGAGATGTGTTGATGTTTGTTTGTTTTATGGACCTCCATTCTCTCAGTAAAAATTTGCTTTCCTTTGATTATAGAAAGTCAAAAGACAAATATTAATTAATTTCTATAAATTCTCATTAAAACATGTCATGGGAATTTCTCTCTGAAATAGATAAGAAGTGAGTGTTGAGTAATAGTTATATTTGCTATTTCTTTAACCACATCTTACAAGAATATGGCTAGAATCTCTCCTTAAAATGTGTGAGTATGCAATATTCTCACTTTTGAAGCTTGAACCAAATTTTTGAGACAATAGAAAAAAAAAACTCCCTTAGCATCCTGGCTCATGATTTAATTCACAATGACTAATAAAACTAATTTCATTTCAAAATTCCAGAGTTTATAATTTAATTAATAAGTATCATACATGATATTCATTGACAATCCATAAAAGCATATATAACTAAATGCACATGCTGAAATTATTTGATTTCATAACACTTAGTATTTAAAAGCAATTGATTCTTCATTAATATTTTATAATCTATGATCATATGATTTAGAGTTTGACTTGGGATTTATATGTTATTTCCTTTTTAAATTTATATTAATCCCTAAATTTCATCTCTGGAGAGTCTTTAACATAAAATTAACAAGAATTTATCTTAAGTAGTCCAGTTTTTTTGCACCATATTTATTAATAAGCAACTATAGCATATATCACCTTCTCTCTCT
>NC_022026.1:19513396-19513927 GCF_000317375.1 Microtus ochrogaster
CTATCTATCTATCTATCTATCTATCTATCTATCTTATAGCTTCTACTTAAATGTTTACTTGTTGCAATGATCTCAGTTATGAGTAATTTCCTTAATGTTCTTTAATATGGAATCCAAACTTTATGTACAATGATAACATTGTGAAATCATTTATAGTACAAAATCAATCTTTGAAATTATTTCACAATAAAGTCAATCATGACCTATACTATAACAACAGTGTGCATATATAGTAAAAATTACAAAGAATTTAAGAATGTAGGTAAACTGATAATTTGTGAAATTTGAAATGCACATCTATATACTATATTAGCATAAAACATCAAATATTTAAAGTAATTATAGTCGCAACAACAAACCTAATAAACTAGAAGGAAATATGTCATATATGTACATTCTGTAGAGGTATTTTTTCTTTAACTGCCTAGCATTTATTTCAATTTATTCTATAATGAGCATATCCTACTATTGAATAAAAAACAGAAATTTAATTTATTGTTTTTTTATTGAAAGAAAAAAAAAGAAATTCCC
>NC_022026.1:19516240-19516763 GCF_000317375.1 Microtus ochrogaster
TCTGTGAAGAATTTTGATGGGACCTTTATGGGGATTGTATTGAATCTATAAATTGCCTTTGGTAGGATTTCCATTTTTATTATGTTGATTGTCCCAATCCAATAGCAAGGGAGATCCTTCCATTTTCTGGTGTCCTCTTCAGTTTCTTTCTTCAATGCCTTAAAGTTCATGTCAAATCATTCTTTCACTTCCTTGGTTAGAGTTACCCCAAGATATTTTATGCTGTTGTGGCTATCGTGAAAGGTGATGCTTCTCTGATTTCCCTCTCTGCTTTTATATCCTTTGTATATAGGAGGGGGACTGACTTTTTGGTGTTGATTTTGTATCCTGCCACATTACTAAAGGTGTTTTTCAGATGTAGGAGTTCTTTGGTGGAGTTTTTGGGGTCGCTTATGTATACTATTATATCATCTGCAAATAAAGAAAGTTTAACTTCTTCCTTTCCAATTCGAATCCCCTTGATACCATTATGTTGTCTTATTGCTATTGCTAGAACTTCAAGCACTATATTGAAGAGGTATGG
>NC_022026.1:19519055-19523886 GCF_000317375.1 Microtus ochrogaster
TATCCAGGACCTTCTCCCTTTCATGGTTTCCATATTGAAGTCAGGTGTAAGTCTGATAGGTTTACCTTTATAAGTAAGTTGGCCCTTTTCCTTTGCAGCTCTTAATATTCTTTCTTGATTCTGGATGCTTTGTGTTTTGTTTATTATATGGCGAGGGGATTTTTTTTTTGATCCAGCCTATTCGGTGTTCTGTATGCTTCTTGAACCTTCATATGTGCATCTTTCTTTAGGTTGGGAAAGTTTTCTTCTATAATTATATTAAATACATTTTCTGGACCATTGAGCTGCACTTCTCCTTCTTCTACTCCTATTATTCTTAGGTTTGGTCTTTTTATTTTGTCTCATATTTCCTGAATATTTTGTGATGAGAATTTGTTGGACTTGCTGTTATCTTTGATCAGTGCATTTATTTTCTCTATGTTATCTTCAGAATCTGAGTTTCTTTCTTCTATCTCTTGCATTCTGCTGGTTATGCTTGTTTCTGTACTCTCTATGTGTTTACCTAGATTTTCCTTGTCTAGCCGGCCCTCTGTTTGTGTTTTCTTCCTTGTCTCGAATTCAGTTTTCAAGTCTTGAACTGTTTCCATTATCTATTTGATTGTTTTTCCTTGGTTTCCTAGGGCATCATTCACTACTTTATTCAATTCTTCAAACTTTTTGTTATACTTCTCATCCATTTCTATAAGGGCATTTTTTACATGCTGTTTAAGGACGTCAATCACTTTCATAAAGTCCATTTTTTCTACTTCTTCTTGATTACGGTGTTCATGTCCTCCTGTTGTGAGTTTACTGGGTTCTGGTGGTTTCATGCTGTTTTTCAGATTGTTGGGTAAATTCTTGCATTGGTGTCTGCCCATCTCTTCCTCCGAATGCTCCCCTAAGGATCTTCTTTTACAGGATCAGGTCTCCTTGCCCACTGATGTACCTTCCCAGTGATGGCTCTTTAGGTGTCCCAGTGATGGCTCTCCTGGTGTCGAGATCAGATCTCCTTGCTGGTTGGGTAGCTCATAAACAAAGCTCCTACCTTGCTTGCTGCAGGCAGGCTATTGAAACAAAGGAATTCCTGCCTGCCCGGCTGCCCTCCAGATTCGATCCCAGCACCCAGACAGCCTGAGCTGAGTGATGTTATGTGCCCAAAGATGGCAGGGAGGCAGAAGTGGGGAGGGTTCTGGATGCAAGCTGGGTGAGATAGGAAGAGAGAAGCATTATGCAGGAGTATAGGCCCTGCAGGAAGTAGTTCCTTGTCCCTGGCTGCTGCCGCGGGTCAGAAACTCCAGCAATTTAATTTAAAAGTAATTTTACAATCAGCTATTGAAAAGCTCGTGCCTTTTATTTCCATTAATTTAGTAAATAAAACAGCTTCTCTCTTTCTTTATTTTTTATATTCTTTCCTTCAAATCAAACTCATATTACCTTCACAGTCATAAATCATATGTTGACAGAGATTTCTCTCCTGCCCAATCCTGCAGCCTTTCAGACCCAAGGAAACACCCAGATGTCTATGGTTTAGGAGGTCCTTCTGTTTATATGTTGCTTTAATTGGTTGAATAAAGAAACTGGCTTAGTCTTTTGATAGGGCAGAACTTAGGTAGACATGGAGAAGACAGAACTGAATGCTGGGAAGAAGTGCAGACAGGCAAATGCCATAGAGCTCTTGCCTGAGACGGACGCTGGTTAGAATCTTGCCAGTAAACCACAGTCATGTGGGAATACACAGATTTAATAAAAATGGGTTAAATCAAGACATAAGAGTTAGCCAATAAGAAGTTAGAGCTAATGGACGAGGCAGTGTTTAAATGAATACAGTTTCTGTTTGATTATTTTGGGTGTAACCTAGCCGGGCGGCCGGAACAGAACAAAGGGCCTGCACTCCATGTAACAGGTCTAAATTAATTATAATCTGATTTGTCTATTAGCTCAGGCTTCTTAACTCTTACAGTCTACATTAACCCATGATTCTTGTCTGCCTTGGTCATGTGGCTTGAAACCTTTTATCAGTGAGGCATACTCATCTTGCCTTCTCTGTATATGGATGACACCAGGAGACTGAGTCTTTCCTCTTTCCTAAATTATTCTGTTCTTGTTGCCCCATCCCTACTTCATTCTGTTCTGGTTGCCCTGCCTATACTTCCTCCCCGGCTACTGGCCAATCAACATGTTATTAAAACAATACCAGTAACAGGGTACAAGACCATTGTCCCACAGCAATAATGGGCCAAATATATCCCATGTTTTTGGTGTTTCTTCTTTTTCCTTTTATTGAAAATACTTTTTTTCTGTGTCTGGGTTACCTTCTCAGGATTATTTGTTTGAGTTTCATCCATTTGCCACAAATTTGCTGATGTTATTTTTTTTAATAGTGGAGTAATACTCCATTGTGTTATTATTTTTAAGAGCTGGAGTAATACTCCATTGTGTAAATGTACCATATTCCTTTTATCCCTTCTTCAGTTGAGGGGAATCTACCTTGTTGCCAATTTCTAGCTGTTGTGAATAAAGCCACTATGATCATATTTGATCAAATTATCTTAATATATGTTTAGGCATCCTTTGTGTATATGCCCAGAAGTAGTATTGCTGTATCATGATATAGATTGGTTCCCAATTTGATGAGGAACTGCCTTATATAAAGAGGATATTCGCTGTTAAGTAATGGATAATCACACTACAATCCACAGATAAAAAGAAGTTAGATGGTAAGGAAAAGTCTAGGGGAGACACATGGATTCCCCTGGAAATGGAAAATAGAATTGATTTTTTTGCTTGATGGGTGGCAGGAATAAAACAGGGATCAGGTTGTGGACAGAGGGTTAGAGAAAGAAATCATGGGGAGAGACAACTGAAATAGAAAGACACTTAGAGTGCTATATGGAAACATAGTGTAGTGGAAACATTCTAAAACCTTTTAAGTCACCCTAATAAGGACTCCTAGTAATGGAGAATATGGAGCCTGAGCTAGGCATCTTCTACAGCCAGGTCAGAATCCAGAAGTTGGAAGGCTCAAATACCTAATGTAAAAACAAACATGACTGACAAATCAGTAAAATGATTCCTAGTGATATTTTGCTATCGTCTTGTGATCACTGGCTAGGCCAGTCATCTGCAGAGATGCTTCTGGATGAAGAGACCCACAGTCATAAATTACATAGAGCTTATGGAACTCAAAAGAAGAGGGAGAATAAAGATTATAGTAGTGAGCAGTGTCCAGGACACCAAGAAAACATGGCCTACAGAGTCAATTAAACAGGGCTCACAGAGACTGAAGTGGCAACCATGGAGTCTGCATTGATCTGTGCTAGGTCCTCTGTATACCTGCTATGATTCTTTAGTTTGGTGTTGTTGAGTAGGGATGCTAGGCATGGGGCCTATCATTAGGAGTAGTTTGTTTCCCCAGTGAGAATCCCTTGAATCAAACTAAAATTTTATTTCTGAGTGGGAATCAATTGGACATAAGGATATGTCTACTTCTTTCAGCTCTAGGACTTTGTCTTGTGCAGACCCATACAGTTCCTGTGCATTCTGTCACAACCTTTGTGAGTTCATAAGTACACCAGTCCTGTTGTTCCTAGAAGGTCTATTATACTATTTTTTTAATATGATGGCTAAAATTTAAACTTTCCATTAGCCACTTTGCTACTCTACAGACACAGCTATTATATGTCCAACGACAAGGGTATTGTTTTGTACTACTATGAATGTTCATTAGAACAAAATTAAATTATTGATGTTTTCTATTCTAAATATAGTCATTTTTCTTTTATAAATGTTAATAACCTCTAGTTTACTCACATCCAATCTCCCAGCTGACAAGTACCAAAGAAACTTGCAGAGGCTTATATTAATTATAAACTGTTTGGCCTATAGCTTAGACTTAATATTAAGTAGCTCAAATTAACCCATAATTTTTGTCTATTGTTTAGCCAAGTAGCTTGGGACCTATTCTCGGTGAGGTATTCTCATATTGTTTCCTCTGCATCTGGTTACTGACTAACTCTCTGACATTTTTAATCCCAGAATTCTCCTATTCTGGTTGCCCTGCCTATGCTTCCTTCCTGGCTACTGTATAGTCAGCATTTTCTTTTCTTTTTTTTTTCGAGACAGGGTTTCTCTGTGGTTTTGGAGCCTGTCCTGGAACTAGCTCTTGTAGACCAGGCTGGTCTTGAACTCACAGAGATCCATCTGCCTCTTCCACCCAAGTGCTGGGATTAAAGGCGTGTGCCACCAACGCCCGGCTTAGTCAGCATTTTCTTAAACCAATATGAGTGGCAAATCTTTACAGTGTACAAGACCATTGTCCCGCTGTACCTTAATGTGAGAATTTCCATTATCATCACCTATGGCTTTTGAGTGAGTTTTCACTAACCTTGTGTAATTCTTTTAAATTTTTTCACTTTCATCACATGTCTAGTCACAGTGTTTCACATCCATCTAGTTCAAGTGCTTCTAACTACCCCCACCTTATATGTGAGCTATATGATAACTATTATCACCAAATATGCAGGTGTGAGTCTAAGACAAGTCTCATACTGGCTATTTTTCTCCATCAACACCCTAGTGGCATTTTCTCTCATTAAGAGTAAAATCTAAATTTACAGTCAATCATATGCCCACTTAAAAACAAGTTTCACTGTACTTTTAGGCTTCATCTCCGTCATTTCTGTCGTTACCAACTATCAGTTTTTTATAATCATGAAGGCCTTGCTGAATTTTCTAAAAATCGTATTATTAACTCACCATATTTATACTTGTGTCCACTGTCAGATGTCCTTCACCTCTTTCTCTGACCTTTATTTTTCTTTAATATATTTTCCAACTTTCTTTTTTTTTTTTT
>NC_022026.1:19531296-19542958 GCF_000317375.1 Microtus ochrogaster
GGAGCTGAAGGTGCCTGGGCTCCCTTACAGGGGACCCTGAGCCCTGCCCGGTAGGCAGGCACTCACCGCTCTGGGTGGGTAGCCTTAGAGTAGGAGCTTAAAACTGTCATTTTCCAACTTTCTAACATGTAAAAATACATTTGCTGATTCCTCCAGGGAATGTGAAGTAGAGCACAATTAATCTATTCTTTGTTTCCTGACTAGCTTTTACATCTTAATTTAACCCATTTCCATTATTTTATATTTTACCATGAGGCTTGTGGCATACTGGCAAGGTTCATGCACGTCTGTCTCTGATGGCAGTTCCATGGCTTCTCCGAACTGTCTCCTTTCTTCCAGCATTTGGTTTAGTTTTCCATGCCTAGCTCTACTCTACTCTGTCACAGGCCTAAGAGAGTTTCTTTATTAACCAATGATATTGATAGCATACAGAGAGGAATTCCACAGCACCTCCCCTTTTCTATGATTCTTATAAGAGAAGGCTTCCTGACTCAGCAGTAGCAACAAAAAACCTGCATTTCTTTCAAAATAAAAACAAAAACAAACCAGTGGCTTCCCAATTCGCCAGCACAAATGGCTTTGACTTTTTAGGAAGTCCTGCTGTGAAGCATTTAAATGGGGTTTGTGATCAGAGTACTACAACTTGCTTAATGGCAACATAGACCTACTGTGTGCCAGAAAATGGGGCAATGTGCATGGCTCTCAGAGACAGCAAACATGTCTCCACCATGTTGGACTGGGCAGAGCCAACAGGCAGAGCTGCAGAGTTTGTCTTAGCCACACCCACTTAGCATTAAAAATAGTGATTTAGGTCAGGAAAGGATTACAGATAGGCAATAAAGACAGATTTAGAAAAAAAAAGAGACCTCTAAATGGGTCACAGTGTTGGATAAATGTACATAGGCTTGGGAGAGAAAAAGAGTATAGTTATAAAAGAAGTAAATGTTTTAAAAATAAAACAAAGTCTTTAAAAAGACAGAGTCATAGGTTAGAGGACTAAGATCATAAAATAAATATTAAAAAGTAATAGAATATAAAAATAAGCCACATAAAGATGGAATATACACAGAAAGTCTGGTTTTTGTATACTAGTGTGTTTTCTTTAATTTTTTTGACTAGAGTGACATTTGATTCTGGGGACTGCTAAGTTAAACCAACATATATGCTTTAGAGGTTTCTTGACTTTAAAATTTGAGTCTATGGACATGTTGTTTGGGAAAAGAGGTTCATTTATTTCCACAGAAGATGAGAAAACTGTGAAATCCTTCCAGACAAATGTGGTTTGATTGACCAAGACCCCACAAAAGGTCACTGTGAACACTCCCAAAAATAATTTGTCCAACTATAAACAGGAAGCAGTTCAGAGAGAACTATTCCAAAATTTGAAAATATTGTTTAATACTTTGCATTGTTATGGATCTTGATCTTCTGATACAAATTTAAGGTCATTTTTTATACTGTGTATATGTAATTCTGCTATTGGTTAAGGCATTGTGATTGTACAGCTCATTTAAAATGTAATATATAATTATAAATATAGGTTAATAGATAATCATCTATAATAGTCAAGCTAGTAGTCATGTTAGGTTTTCTAGATATATAGAGATATATTTCAGTTAGGTCTTCTTCAAATCTTTCAGAGACCTTCAGAATATGGCATTTAAAATGTTTTAAGAACTTATGACTTTTCATGACAGTGAGACACATTTACTTCTGGGAGCACCAATTACTTCAAGAGGATGATGGACACTGAAGAAGTTCTTTATTGTGTTGGTTAACCATTTGGGCAAGAAACTGCACTTGCCTGGACTTCTTGATGCTATGCTGTATGAGCTGGACATGTGAGACCCATGGAGAGATGACTGCTGAATATGCCTAAAGAAGGTAAGATAGTCCTTATGGGTACCTACTTAATGAAAATTTCTGCTATACATTCTGCAGGACTGATGAAAGTGACTGACACACTGCCAATATAGGTGAACTGTCTTTGAAATTTCCTGCTTTGTGGAAAACTCTACTAGATACTATGGGCCTGCAGGCTGAAGATGAATGCCCCAACACTACAGAACTTTGGGTAACTCCCCAGGCAGGAAGAAGTCTCTGTCAATTTTAGAGCTTTGGAAGTTGCTTACAATGTACTTCCTGTTTACTTAGGTAATATCCATGTCCTTCTGGAGTCTTTGATGGAGTTGAAAAATAGATATAGTTACAGTTTTCCTTAGTTATGGTAAAGGATGAAGTTGATATAAATATTGTAACTGTAATTGTTGCTTGATTCCTGTTTTGTTATATGTAATTTTATTATGTTAAAGTTAAAAACTTTCCTTTTTATTTAAACAGAAAAAGGGACGTGATGTGGATTCCCCTCTGTTTGCTGTGGATACCATTGGTTAATAAGCTGTCTTAGGCTTGCACCGGGCAGAATAGAGGTAGGTGAGGAAAACTAAACTGAATGCTGGGAAGAAGGCAGAGTCAGTGAGAAGCCCTGTAGCCCCACTGGAGACAGACACTGGAACTTTATCTGATAAGCCACAGCCTCATGGCAATACACTGATTAATGGAGATAGGTTAAGATATAACTTAGACAGAAATTTGTTTAATGTATTGGCCAAAAAGTGTTATAAATAATATAGTTTCTGTGTGATTATTTTGGAAGTCTGGGCAGCCAGGAAATGAACAAGCAGCCTCCTACAACACACAGGCACTAGAAAAGTATTTGTCGTATACTAAATAATTTCTAAATTATTGTTAAAATAAGGTGAGAATGGTTGGACATGCCTGCAATCCAATTACTCAGGAAAATTAAGCCAGAGAATAATGAGCCTAAGTCCTGGCTAGGTCCACTGAGATTTTAAATTATACATTACATTTTTAATGAGCTGCACAAACACAACACCTTTATTCAGAAAAGAAATATACATATAACAAAATTGATCTCAAATTTGTATCTATAAACCAATATTCATACTAAATCAAAGTATTGATCTCTATTGCATATCCCCATTTAAATGTAAACAAACATTTACAAACAATCATTTAGGGATTTGGGCCCTAGTTATCTCTATACTACTTTCTGTTTTTTATTGGTCAAAGTAATTTGGAGTGGTTGTGTTCACAGTGACCTTTCAGAGGGTATTGGTCTATCAAACCACATTAGTCTAGAATGATTCTATTGGTTCTCAATTTCTGTGGAAACAAAAGAAGAATCTCTTTTTCAAAGCAACATATCTTTAGATCCATATTTTGATGTCAAGACACCTTTAAGATGTATATGTTGGTTTAGCTTGGCAGCCTGTACAATGAAATGTCTCTCTGTTGTTAGGTCCTTCACAGTCAAAGAATTCAAGGAAATTTTATATACATAATCCAGACTCTCTGTGTATATTCTATCTTTACACTGGTTATTTTTCTTACTCTATTAATTTTTCTTCAAGCTTAATATTTATTTTATTATCTTTACTTCTTTAATCTATGACTTCTGTAAACATACTGTGTCTCATTTAGAGGTATTTTATGTCTGAATCTTTCTTATTATGTATCTAAAAACTTTTTATTTCCAGGAGCAGTTCTTAAAATGCTAAATGGTCAAGTGTTTTTACTAAAACTAAGGCTTCTTTGCCTTTTGGCTCTACCCAGTCCAACATGGTGGAGATCTGTTCAGTATGATCCATGCTCACAGTCCCACTTTCAGTCACACAGTGGGTCTATGTTGCCATTAAGCAAGTTGTAGCACTCTACTCAAAAAACCAATTTAAATGCTCGGTCTCCTGAAAGAGTTAGAGTTCATGATGGCTGCACAGACCAGGAAGGCACAGTTTCAAAATTCCACATTTTTTTTTTATTTTGCTACTGCTGAATCAGGAGCTGTGACACACCACCAGCAAGCAGAGCTAATCTGAAAAAAATGTGGCTAAACATTTTATTTTAGTGTCTAGAATTCCTTTCCAAGTCCTCTCAGGTTTTATGTGGATTTAGCTAGCATACATTGGAGCACTAATCTGTAGTAGGAGGCTGCAAGTTCATTTCCTGACCGCCCAGCAGCTCAGACCAGAAATAATCACACATAAACTATTTTATTTAAAATACTGCTTGGGAAGTGACTCTATAGCATATTCCTAGCAAGCACTTACATATAAAATTAACCCATTTCTGTTATTTTATATTTTACCACAAGGCTCATCGCCTCCCTGTAAGGTTCCAGCTGGCACCTCACATCTTTCCCCTCTGGACACTACATGGCATCTCCCTGACTCCAACTTCTTTCTCCCAGCATTCAGTTTAGTTTCCCCTCCTTAGCTCTATTCTGTCCTGTGCAGTCATAAGACACATTTTTTTATTAACCAATGGTAATCACAACATGCAGAGGGGAATATCACATCACATTATCCTATGGACTATGTATTAGTTAAACCTAGCAAAAAAAAAAAACCAGTTTAAAATAAAAGTGAAAATAAAGCAAGAAATAAAAATAAATATGTACATTCTAAATGGGAAAACCTAGTAGTAAGCAGGAAATGGTTTTAGTCTCTTCTGGAAGTTTTCAAATGGAAACTACTGATGTAAGCTCAGTGATGCAGAGTAAAGACAAGACTAATAACTAAGACTGAGCCTTTCTGTCAGAGAATAGTATCAAGAGCACTATTCCAAGTTCCGAGTGGAAAGAGCAAAGAAAAGAACATTCTTGTTCTTGATTTGATTCATTTACAAAGAGGCAAGGTAGGCCTATCTCATGTGTGTGTTGCCTGATTATGCTCAAATATTTTGTAGCTATAGGTAGCTAGCATGTATATTCTTGCTATATATAATTTTATTTATGTTATTGAACTAAGGTAAATGATGAAAAGTGCCAAGGAAAGTCGGTCATTGTCTATATAATAAAGTGCCTCTTACAAATAATCTGCAGAGAAGGATAGTTTTTTGTATCCTGAATTTTACATGAATTTCATCATCTCAGGTAAGCTTTTCATCCTACAAAACTTCTCAGTGGTAGACTTGGGAAAGTCTCATTCAATTGGTTCTACAAGATGGTCAGTATAAAGATAGTTCGTCCAATATCAAACATCAGCAGAATGCTCCTTTACTTTTTCTACCTTTAAGCTCAATCTGAGTGGATGTGCAACCTTTACCAAGATGCTGATGTTTCTTCTTACTCCCTCTTCTCTTCTCCTGTAAAGCCTACATAAAGATGACTGCATCTTCCTGTTGCTGTTACCATGGCAACCCTCCTTTGCGGTTTGTCTCTGAGACAATCTCCAGAATTTAGTTAAGTCTATATGGCATTACATGGGTCAGTTATCTTTGTAGAATCTACAATTAGACAAGTTCATTAATAGTGTATCATTAGCTTCACATAATCAACAGTCTAATTATACCCCTCAAATAAATCACATTATTCACTGTTAAGATGAAGTAAATAGATACCAATGTAGAAAAAAATTTCTTGACTTTTTGAAATTGCACAGCACAAAGTTGTGAAATTATTTTCCTCTTACATTGATTTAAAGGTATGCTTGATGGATAGGTAGAAACATTAGTGTAGTCTGAGACTGTCAGACAATATTTAGAGTTTTGATACCAGGGTCTTTCCAAACAGAATATCTGTTAGGTAAGAAAACAAACAGCTACAAAGCAGATGATTTTTCCTGATTTTTTTCCCTGTTGGTTAGTGGATATTTTTAATAGGTACTTAAAAATTCTAGAGCTTACATCCAAACAGTTTTTAGCAAAAGTACTTTTTACTTGTCATCTTGAAAAATAATTTATGTGCCATATTAATTAGAGCCTTTAGCAAGAGGCCATTAAAACAATGTATGCTCATATCTAATAAAAATTTCAGATACTAATTTAATACCTTTTGTTTTCCAGAGTAGATATATTTGTATAAAAGCACTTTAAATTATCTGATATTTGTAAACTATAGTTGTTGGTTGATTCAAATATGATGCAATAAACATTCCATTTATGTTTTCCAATCTCAACAGAAGAGTCAGACCAAAGGGTGATCTTTTGTGTTTGTGTGTGTAAGTTGATATGTTGGGTGTCCTGCTCTATCAATGTCTGTTATTACCTTGAGCAAGGATTCCTTACAGAACCTGGAACTTGCAAGTTCCAACAATTCTCCTGACTCTACATGAATATCCCTAATTCTGGATTATTAAGTATGCATATATTACCACTCCTGACTTTTTTTGATTTTTCGAAACAGGGTTTCTCTGTAGCTTTGAAACATGTCCCAGAATTATTTCTTGTAGACTAGGCTGGACTCGAACTCACAGAGATCTTCCTGCCTCTGTCTCCCAAGTGCTGGGATTAAAGGTGTGCATCACCACCACCTGGCCACACCTGACTTTTTGCATAGATGCTTGATATACAAACACAGGTCTTCATGTTTGGGTATCAAAAATACTTTTTGTATGCTGAGCCATCTTCGCAGTCCACAAAAGGTTATCTTAAAGTGAATTCACCATCCATAATGACAATACATTAGTCATTATGACTACAACAATTTACATCATTGAATCATGATGCTTTTTTAGTCAAAATTCACCTTCATTTTCAATAACCTCTGTGTAACATGAAAGATACCAGTCCAAAAATTGACAGAAGAGTTTGGCTTCAGTATGGTTACAGTTCAAGTACATAAAAGTTTTATATCATTTGTAGAAATCATCTATTTCATAGAAATGTCATAAATTCCATGAAGAAGTAAAATTCAGTTGAAATAATTCTTTCATAAATTTGTTAATTATGCATTTTTATTTATTTTTTGTTATTAATTAATGAAATATTTATCTTCAGAATTGCATTTATGATTTACTCTTATCTATTGTCTCAGGTGATTTTTCTCATTCACTCCCATTCTTTTTTTTTAATTAATTTATTTATTTATTGAGGATTTCTCCCTCCTCCCCGCCGGATTCACTCCCATTCTTAATAGTGCCTTTGCAACACTACACATCAACTTTGGTTCCCTGATCTAGCTAGCTCTGACTCAAGAAAACCCTCTGGGGCTCACTCTTCAGTTTCGTTTGCAACCACTAGGTGGAAATATTTTCACTAAGTAGCACAGACCCTTAGCTCTTAACCTCTTGAGTTAAAGGGGGTGGTATTTAGAAGTAGAGCAACAAGCTAAGAATAATAGCAGTTTTGCTAAATTCAAAGTATAAAGCTGGAGAAAAAAGGTAACAAATAGTAAATTATTCTGATGATGATACTTCTAGGGCCCAAGTTAAGATTCAGTTTCACTGTCAAATGTTTTAAAGCCAGCATTGTCTGCTTCATTGGCCTAAAGGACTAAAATGCAAAGGATCAAAGAACCTACTTTTTAAGATTAGCATATATGCACAGATACGTATAAAATACCATATCAGAGTGAGTAAACACTAATAAATATTTGTTTATTCTCCTCTTTCCTTCCATTTCTGAAAATTTGAAATGCAAAGGACAGTTTATTCACACCATAGAAGCTTCATTCAACATTATGCCCCTTTCCAGTCAGTGCACTTATAAACCGAGTTTAGGAAGACCATGCTTGAGAAGCTCCATGGAGGGTCCTATTGTAGCTTCTTAGTTTAGTTGAGGCACTAACTTCTGCAGTTCTCATGCATACGCATTCTTGCAATTAAAGTTGGCAAACACACTTCCAAGTAGAAATGCTTGTTGGGAATAATTAATCTGTGGTATTTTTTTTTAAATTAGAAGGTACAGAAACAAGACAAAAATGTTACCTAGAGATCACAACATATAATTAATCATATAAGCATTGCAATAAGATTTCATTCTACATTGATTGAGATTTTATTATGTACATTGCTGTATCAGGCACTGCCAGATATATCTGTCAACAAGCACAAATCTGCTAAAGCCAGAGACAAGTAATCAATTCTCCACTCTATTTCTTCCTGACTGTAACAATTTGCAATCCCATGAATTCTGAACATTATAAAAATACTTACTTTCAATCTCCTTACTGATATGATTCTAGATATGTTGCTAATTTCCTACATACTCAGTTTTAAGGAAAATTTTTCTGTGACTTCATTTCCCTTATTAAAGGATCACAAACCAACCAGACATACAATTATTCATATTTTACTTTTTTTCTTGTTGTCTAAAAATAAAATGTGGGGGGTGGGGGGTGAATTTTGTCATACCATAAGCTATAAAATATATTTCATTATATGATAAATGTATGGATAATGTTATTCTGCATATTGCTTATGGTGTCAGATATTTTCTATATCTGGCATATAGCAAAAAAGTCATAAAATATTGGTAATTTCTATGAGTAATACTAATATTTGGACTTCTGACAACCATCAAGCCATGCACTGTAAAGATTTTTGTGTTTTAAGACAACTATTCCTGAGTCATCTCTTCTTTGGGCAACTTGAAAAAATAGTATGAGTGTATCTCTCTTCTAACCTCCATGAGTACTGTATAGATGTGGTACACAGATATACATGATGACAAAGCACCCATATACAAGGAAATTTGTGGGAAAGTATGCTCGGGGGAATTCAAATAACAGGTAACAAAGTACATACTGAGCTTAGCATTCTATTATTTTGCAGCTCAGTAGGATAGCAACAGTTCATCAAAACTCATTTTTATGTTTTATGATGACTGAGAAAAGAAGAGACAAAGTATCCAACCATTTAAAATGTGATAGAGAAAAAGAAAGGTAACTATCTTGGTTTGGTCAGTCAGTGCCAAGTACAATAATTAAAATATCATGCTAAATAACATCACCAAAAATACTTTGTAGGCGTAAGTGTTTCTTGTGGACACACTGTTGCAGCTTGCTTGCTGGCAAGGATCTGGAAATGCCAAAGAGTTGTGGCAATAAACATAGCTCCAGCCATTACCTCCACCATGAGCGTGAAATTTCAAAAAGTGAAGAAATAGGCTGATCCAGTTGTAAAAGCCACAATGTTAATCCTTTCCACATTGCTATTGCTTAGCAAATAAAAGACTCATGTGGTCAGAAAAAAAAGAGTCATATACAGTAAAGAAAGAGTCAAAGATAAAAAAAACCTCTAAATGGTTTACAATGTATTAAAAATACATGCAAGCTAAAGGTTAAAGTACTTAAAATAAGAAAAAAAAAGAAAGAGTAATTTGGGTGTGGTAGTACATTCATTGAATCCCAATGCTTGGGAGGCAGAAGCAGAGTTCAAGGTGTGGTGGCCCACGCCTTTAATCCCAATGCCTGGGAGGCAGAGACAGACCTGTGTCTGTGAGTTCAAGGACAACCTGGTCTATGGAGTGATTTCCAGTACAAAGATACATAGAAACCCTGTCTCAAAAAGCCAAAAATTTAAAATAAAAGAAATAGAGTGTAAATAAAGCCTCATAAAGATGGAAAACACACAGAGAATCTGGATACTGTATGTTATTATGCTCTCTTTGAATTGTTTGAATGCTGACAAAGGAACAACAGCTGCTAAAACATATTTGCTAATAAATGCTGCTAAATTAATTGAAGATAAGTATTTTGAAAATACCTTGACTTCAAAATTGAAGTCAAATTATGTTTTTGGAGAAGAAATTTTGCTTTTGTTTCCATAGGAAATGAGAGGCTGTGGATTCATTCTGAGTTAAGAAAAATCAGGTCTATTTAAGCAAGACCACCTGAGAAATATATAGTAGGAACAGATGGCCCAGATGTCTGAGTTCTAGATCCAGAACAGATTCAAGACTGCTGCCTGAGATGATCAAGCCTCACAGCATACTCCAGTCAGGACTTGATCATAATTCTAAATTTTCTGTAGGTCCCCATAACATTATCAGTGCCCCAACCAGCAGGAAGTAGCCTGGAAAACTATGCCCGCATTCTCAAAATATGGACTATGGATGTTCTTGTTTTCTTAAAAAAAAAGAGGGGGAAATGGTGTGGGACAGTTCTGTATTCTAGCAATTATGTTTTAAATAAACACTGATTGGCCAGTAGCCAGGCAAAAAGTAGAGGCAGGTCAACGAGAAAAGGTGTATTCTTGGAAGAAGGAAGCTCTTCCCACAGTCCTGTCAAGATACCAAAGAAGCAGGATGTGATCTGCCCCGTCGAAAAAGATACTGAACCATGTGGCTAACATAGACAAGAATAATAGGTTAATATACGTTGTAAGAGTTAATAAGAAGCCTGATCTAATGGGCCAATCAGTTTTTCATTAATATAGACCTCTGTAATTTTCTTTGTGGCTTACTGGCTGTGGGAACTGGACAGGACAGAAATCTCAAAAAGCAGGCCTTCATGTTACACATTCCTCCTAATTTATGTTTAAGTGAATATTCTAAGGTATAAATAAATATTATCTCCCATGTAAAACACACATGGATTTTATAAGTTATAGTTCACAATAGAAAGAGACATTTAAGGACTTGTGAGATAGCTCAGAGGGTAGAGGCACTTGTTGCTAATTTTGATAGTCTGAGGATGATCCCCAGGCACACATGATAGAGGAAGAAAAGAGATTCAAACTTGCTGTCATCTGATATGCATGCTATGACACTCAAGTGTCTGATACACAAACAAGTAAAATGGATGAAATTTTAAAAACATATTTCATAGGTAAAAACAAAGTGATATATTAATAGGAGAATATGTATAGCTTGTGTATGAATTAGAATAAAATCATACAAATAATAAAAATAGAGAAGTTTTATGTGTGTGTGAGAGAGAGAGAAAGAGAGAATAAAAATCATTAAGAAGTTTAAATTGATTAGCTAAAAATAAAGGAAGATAAAAAATGTAAGAAATTAATAGTCCAATGTAATAGTAGGATATGTGGAGCCCAGATGAGGGTAAATGTAAATCTCAGAATGACAGTCCTGTAGAAGGTGTGTAGAAAAACACATATTCCAACATTATGTAAAACAAACTTCTTTATTTTTTAAATTTTATAAACTTTATTATAAAAACTTGCAAATAAATAGAACATCACACAAAATATTAAGCAGAACAAAAGAGTAGCCACTCAGTTAACTTCTGTATACTTATAATAGAAATTCAGAATGAAAGCTGTGGAGCTTCACATCAAACCTTATACTTTTTATATTTTTAATATCAAATCATTTTATAAATCTTTCCATTATGAAAAACAAATCCATGACATAATTGGAGCTAGAAAAATAATTAACTTTATAACATGTCCATTTTCTGCATTCAATTCTTCCTTGCTACCTTGTTTTTAGCCTTTCTTGATCTATTTTTTCATGTTATAATGTATCCACATATGTTTTTATATGAACAGATGTTATTAGGGTCTGCATAAGAGATAGCTCATATGCTTTATTTTCTATCTGTTATCATTTAATCACACTTAATATTAATCATTCTGAGTCTATACATTTTCCTGCAAATTTTCAATTTCATTTTTGTTTTCAGTCAAATTGAATACATTCATATCAAATATGTTCCAAAATCTCACCAACACCAAAGTTTATTATTTGATAGACTGATGGACTACATTCAATAGCTTGGGGAAATGATTTAAGTACAGAAACGATAGATGAATTTTGCTATGTTATTTAAATGTCCCTGAATCCTGGGCTTAACAGTTCCTCCTGCTTCTTAGGTAAGTGCCTAATCCTATAGGTAAGTGTCACTGTTCCTACATGAGTCTATTTTTTAAAAAGGTAGGACAATCATCCTTTTTCCCCA
>NC_022026.1:19546332-19554999 GCF_000317375.1 Microtus ochrogaster
GTGTGTAGAAACACTTTCACTTTAATCAAAATCATTTAAACTATGTCATTACTACTGTCGTTCCCACTCACTCATGGAATTATTAATGGGTGTGGCTTTGTGAAAGCCCCACTATCCCAAACATGCCATTGGTTGAAGGGGTTTTCTGTTTGCCAATCAGAGACAAAGGATGTGAATTCTCGTTGCCATGGTTTCGTATACATAGAGAGGTCAGGGCAACTGAATTAACTGTGACCATTTCAGCCACATCATGAAGGTCCTTATCAAGAAGCCAGCTGTTTGTGAGGAGCTGGTTGTCAGTGAGAAGCTAAAAGGCTTTAGTTCAAAGAAAGTCTCAGAATCTGTTTGTGAAAATGAGTTAAGAACGGTCAGAAATGCAAGAGGTCAAAGCACCAGAGTCCAGAAGAAGGGACATCATGGCTGTTCACGGAAGAGCAAAAGAAAAAAGGTCAGAGGATCTTATGTTTCTCTTCTTTTCTCCAAAGTTCCTCACCTATTATTACTTCCTTGCTTCTATTTTCTTCAGAATAGATCTTTTAACTTATAACCATTTTCAAAAAGAAAATTTTTTATGTTTTGATAGAAACAGTGTTATACTTTTGTCTTAATAGATATGGAAAGTGGTGACAAAAGTAAAATCGGTATTTCCAGACAATTCAAAGAATAAGAAAGAAGAAAAAAAACATATCATAATGGTGTTTTCTTGCCAGTTGAAGAAAAAGTTGAAGCATCAAGGAAATGAGAATGCAGAGGCTTCTGGAGAACTTCATACTCCAAAATGATGCTGTTTTTCCACCAGGTACTGGCTATTTGCCAGAAACTACTGCATCCTTTCCACCTCACAATGGAGCACAGAAGCTGTTTTGTATTTGTAAAGAAACCACCCAATCTTACCCCAGTAAAGAGGATGTTTTGGCATTGTTGATTTAAATATAATAAAATATCAAGTGTAAATGAGTTTTGTTTCACTGTGTGGTGTGTTTGGTTGGTGAGGAGGGAGGAGGAAGGAAAAGAAATCAAGGGGAAAGTATTTGAGGAAGGAGAGAGATGGGATCCCTTAGTGATGTCGGGTGAAACTTCTGAATGACAGTAAATGAGGACAGGACGAAGGCTGCACAATGAAGAGAAATTTCTTTGACAGTTTCTTGCACTGGGGAGAGTTTGGTGCTTCAGTAAGGTTGGGAAGCAACGGTAGATGGGAAGAAGTATGATACTTGTGGAGATGGTTATAATAGTTAGTCTTAATTGTTATTTGATTGTCAGCTTTATCTGTTTCCTGTTGAAATGTCTCAACACCAGAGATGTTTAAAAGGAAGAAAACTGAAATAAAACATCTTGGGGCTGGGAGATGATAGTGCCAGATTTGATGGGCTTCTTGTTGCTAGTGTGAACACTACAGAGTCCAATGGGGAACAGTACATCAAATAGTGAGAGGAGCATGTAGGAAGGACAGCAGCATACCTGCTGTTTAAAAGAGCAATGAATCATTCATTAATCTATCCCTAGCTTTATTTATTCAGAAATGAATCACCAATTGAAATGTCCATTCAAACTCACCCCTTAATACTTAAAGGTGGTGAAAAAATTCAACAAGCATTTAAGTAGCAATATTCAGAACACAGTGAATGCTAACATTTTTGAAGTTTTATCATTATTTCTCTCTTTTCTGCTCACATCTGAAAAGGCTGATATAAACAAGGATGCTGATCACAAAGAAGAAAGAATCAAAGCAGCCTAGCCTTAATCACAGGGTCCAAGTAATTTCTTTAATTTTCCTGTATACATAGCAATTATTGTTCTAAAGTATCTCCTATGAATTAAGAGCTTCAGGAGATCTGACACCCTTTTCTGGACTCCACAGAAAATTACACTCACTTGCACATACCCAAGTAAAGACACACAAGCATACACATGATAAAAAAAGTAAAAATTAAATTTAATAAGCTATCTAGTGCTCCATAGACTTTCTCCACTTATTAAAAAGAGTTAATAACAGTTTTGCTCAAATCGAAGTGAAAAATGGTGCTTCCGTGGTTAAATAACACTATAGAAATAAATAGGATGGCTTTTATCTCCATTTACATATTTTTTATTGAAAACAAATTTTTAATACCAATGGGCGGGTATCTCAGCGGCTATAGGCTGGAGGAGTGGAAGGACCTCCCGCAACAATACTTAGTACATTTTTTGAGACCAAACAAGAAAAGAAAGTAATATAAGTCAGACATGTATTGAAATCTGTTCTAAATTTGTAAGTAAGTACAATCACTATAAGACTCCAATTCTATCTTTTGTGCTTTAAAGTTTTTCTTCTGTTTATTTTGTTATTTTTAATTGACAAATATAACTATTTTATTTATAATTTACAATTTGATGTTTTGACCTGTGTATATATTGTTGAAAATGTGATTAAGCTAAGTAATATATACATCGTTACCAATTTTTTTTTTGTGAGGACATTAAAAATCTGCTTTTTTCTCAGAAAGTTAGCAAAAAATATTATTATATATTATATTATATATTATATATGGTCATATATTATCTGTGGATAATATATGGACCATATATCATCTATGGTCACCTTATAGTACAATGGATCTCTGAAGCTTGATACCTAAATATTACAAACATCTCTCTCCCAAAGGTTCTGATGACTACTCTGTTATTCTCATTCTTAACAAACTTACCTCTTTTGAAACAACTTGTCCTGAACCCTTAGCCTATTTTAGCATCTACATCCTCTGTATCTAACATGTTTCCATAGTGAACATGGCCTAAATTCAGGATACCCCACCAGTGGTAAGAAAAGAGCAAGGATGGACAACATGGTGTTTTCTAAATTCCCTAATCTTCATCTCAAAGAAAACTCAAGATAGAATGATCCTTACACTTACAGTGTAGAGGACTGAGTGGATTTAATTTTTCTGGGAAGAGTAAGAACTATTTTCATTTCTTCCACTGCAAAGGAAAAATAATTTTTAATACAGTTGAACAATAATTGAATCATAACTGTTAGGGAAATAATTAACTTGATGACTCTGTTACACTTACCACCACACTGACTTTTGCCAAAAAATAATTAAAAGAAGAAAACAGCCCATTACAGACCTAATGAATGCTACCATTTGGTCACGGTCATTTACTGACTAACCACAAAATTATCAGGACATTAGTATATTGTGTATGTATGCATATTATTGAAATAAAAATCTGCATGTTTCATATGTATTCATAGCTCCACCTTGCTGTGGGACAATTGTCTTGTACTGTAAAAGTTTACGAGTTGTACTGGTTTAATAAAATGGTGATTGGCTTGTAGCCAGGCAGAAAGTATAGGCGGGGCAACCAGAACAGGAGAATTCTGGGAAGAGGAAATTCAGTCTGAAGTTGTGACTTAGACACAGAGGAAGCAAGATGGAAATGCCTCAATAATAAAAGGTAGCAAGCCACATGGCTGACAAAGACAAGAATTATGGGATAATATAAGTTATAAGAGCTAATAAGAAGCCTGAGATAATAAGCCAAACAGCTTATGATTAATACAGACCTCTGTGTGTTTCTTTGGACTGAATGACTGTGGGACAGAAACCTCTGTCAACACCACTTTTCACACAAAGAAGTAAAGGTACAGAAAATCAAATGATTCACAATTTCATGCAATTAAAAAAATCCAGATTCAGTATGGAATTCAAATACATATCTGCCCCAGTATGTTTTTTGTTGCTATATTTAAAAAGCAAAGCAAACAAACACACAAAATCCAAAAACCTAAGAAAAACCAATTTTGGAAACTTTGGAAGTTATTCAGGTTCAATGTTCTGACGATATTCCATCACTGAGGAAAGTTACAACACGAGGGTCTCAAACAGGCCAGGAGTCGGGAGTCAGGAACTGAAGGAGAAACCACAGAGGAGTCCTGCTTACTGGACAGCTCTCTGAGAAAATGTTTACTTTTCTTAGACCATAACTGCCCACAGTGGTTTGGGCCTTCGCACATGAATCATTAATCAAGAAAATGTCCTGACAGAATTGCCTACAGGTCAATATGATATAAGCATTCTTTAAATCGAGGTTACTTCTTCACAGATAAACATAATTTGTGTCAGGTTGACAAAAAAATGAAATGAAACAATAAAACCCTGACTGGTACATTATCTAATTTCAAAACCTATATCTGTAAAACTCTAGAAATTATACAAAGAAAGCTTTTTAAAGCTATATTTTTTAAGTCAACAGAAGATCTATATGTATGTATATGTGCATATATATACACACATATGTATACACACACACACACACACACACACACACACACACACACACACACATATATATATATATATATATATATATATATATATAATTCTAATGCCAAAATTTGGAAGGGGAGGCAAGACAACATTTATTTAGAAGTTATGCTAAACTTTTAAAGAAGTATCCACCATCATATAATGGAAAAAACATTGTATCGGAGGGGTTAATAAGTCTTATTATGGAGTTTGATGGTAATTTTTTATTAATTTAGCAAAGACTTACTAAGTTTGTTTTATGACCCAAGCAGAATTCTAGAAGCCTTCAATGTGAAGGTGCTTGTATACAATGAAAAGAACAGGATGCACATTGTAACTTCAGTGAAGTATAACATTTACTATACATTTTACCTAACTGTGTAAGTAAGGAGAAGAATTTAAGACATTTATGTGGAGTGAGACTATAAGTTGATGTGATGGTTAATCGTTATTTTCAAATTGAGTAGAGTAGGAAGAATCACCTGTGATGCATATTTCTGGTGTGTCAGTGAAACCTTCTACAGAGGACTAACTGAGGCAAGAAGACCCACTGTACAAATGAGTGACAGCCTTTCATTGGATAGGCACTTAGCATGATTGCAAAAGAAAAATGAGCAAGTCGGACAAGTTCCAGCAGTCCCCAGTCTCTTATTCTTGCTGCAGTGGAGAAGTGAATAATCTCAATCACATACTAACATGGGGCATCAATTCCTTTATCATGACAAACTGCACCCTCTCACACTGTTAGCCAAAGTAAATTTTTGTCTTGTATTTTGTCATAATATGAGATATATAACTAATCAGTTTAGTTTCAATAAGATGGTTAAATAATGGTATCTTGGGTTTAGAGGAGGATGGAAACCGGAAAGAATATTTTAAGGGAGAAGAAATAGTTCAATGGGTATAGAAAATTGTAATTCTTAGATTTTTGTCCTTCACCAACATCCTTAAGCTTAGGTAAGGCTCATTCCATAGACCACCATTCTCAAAATTCGTCATCTTCAAACATCTTCGTCCTAAACATTTGTTAGCATGTTTTACTCCTGCATATATCAATTCATCAAAAACCAGCCATGTTTGATTAAATCCTGTAGATGCTCTTGGTTATGTCAATAGGCTTTGTGTTTATTCACCTGAATCTGTGCCAAAATCACTTCCAAAGGTTTCACTATCTTTGACTAGGAGGAAATCATCAAACTCTCCTTTTTCTGGCTTTACCATTCACAAAACTGACAACCGAGAGAGCTCCCTTGGTTTCATGCACACAAAAAAAGTTTGAAAAGAAAAAGAAAATTCTCTTATTTCCATGTGATTTCTTTAAGGGCTTCAGTAAGACTGAATGAGAAAAGGTAATTTGTAACTCTAACTTTATAATTGTTATAATTGTCCTGTGGGTTTTTCTCAACAGACTTCCAAGGTGACAAAAATATTCAAAGAACAAAAACCTCATTTTAATCTTAAATAAGAGTTTCTCTAACAGATTGCTTTAAAGCAAGGTCTCTCTACTTAAATTAAAGTAGCACAGAGCTAAATTTCCTTAAGTCAATAAAAATGAGTATGTCTCCACTCATATACCTAAGTAATAGTAGTGTGTTTTGGTTTGATTTGACTCATTCTGACAGTTGTTTGTGAAATATATTTATTTTGATTGTCTATTTTGATTTGACTGTGAGTCCTGTAGCTGTCCATGTAATTATGGCAATTTTGCAACATACCACAGTGGAGGAGGGAAGAGTTGTTCCTTCTAAAAACAAGACAGAGATTATGTGTGTAGATTGTATAGAAAGCCTTCTGGCTGAGCATATTAAACTCTGGTATAATGGAGACCTTGTAATGTCTTGTATGAGAGGCCAGAACTCTGCTAATACTGCCAGGGATCCAGCAGCATCTGAAGACTGGCACTAGCTACTGCCAAAAAATGACTAAGTATCATGGAAGCCCCTTTACAGTTTACAGTATAGTCTGTTGATAGAAGGTATCAATAATAAGAAGCTAAGTTTGCAAACCAAATATTTACAGTCTCTCTGAGTTAACTACGTAGTTCCTAACAGTTACGCAAGCACACAAACGTGTGTGTGTGTGTGTGTGTGTGTGTGTGTGTGTGTGTGTGTGTGTGTGATTGAGTATACAGAGGTATGTTGATTTTGTGGAGATCAGTTCCAACAGAGAACCGGGACAAGTGAAATTTCTGAAGGCCTAATTGATTGTCAAAATGGATGCTGTGTTATAAAAAGACTGCTGCTTTGTTTCAAATACACATAATTTAGCAATTCTTTTGCTCTATTATCTCTATGAGATTTCAGATTGAACTACTCAAAATATATTCACAGCTAGGAGAGTGAGAGGTCTTTTCAGATAAAGACAATTGCTGCCAAGCCTAATGACCTGAGTTCAATCACTAGAACCTACATGGTGGAAAGGAGGAGATAAAAACTTCACCTGGCTGGTTGTCCAGGATTCTATAAGAAGTCAGGCTGAGAAAGTAGCAAAGAGCAAGCCAGTAAGCAGCAGTTCATGCCTTCAGGTTCCTGCCATGTTTGAGTTTCTGTTCTGACTTACTTCTCATGTGCAATGATGTGAAACAAGAGTAAAATAAAACTTTTCATTGGAGAAAAAGGTTTACATGTTGCTTTGTTCATGGTGTTTCATCAGAACAGCTATAATCCTAACTGGGACATTCACAAATTAAATACATTGTTAAAAATAATTTTATAGTTCTAAAAATGTTAATAAGACACTTAAACTTTTCTCCATCAGTGAATATGAATTATCTCCTTCCCCCCATTTTATTTAGGGAAATGTTAAGGAAATAATATTAATATTGGTTGAGTAATTACCATGGCATAAACAATTATACATTAAATGATTTTTCATGTACATTATCTTCCTCCACCTGGGATCCTGCAGAAATTATGAGCATCACTTTCAATTTGTAGGTGAGAAACTGAGGCTCAAGTTTGAAAACAGATGAGGTAGCATTCTTCGGGCTTGACTGATAGTAAAGTTGTTTTTCTTGTTCTTTTTTGCAGAGAAAAAAGTATTCTTTTTTCACTGTTAAGAAAAATAGTATCCTTAAAATACATTATATTTCTAGGATATATAGCTAAGAGAAAATGAAAACTTCCATCTTTTTTACTTAGAAGAGTATTGTCATTAGGGACAGATTTAAGTATGGACTTAGGAGACCAGGAAAGGGATAAAATTTCTCCATTGTCAGACTTGCAGTCTCCATCTCCATAGCACAGAGTCACCTACATTCTCAGCGCTCTGGCTCACTCACCCACTCACTCACTCAGCACTAAGTATATGTTGAGTTTGTATTCTTTAGAATTACTATGACAGTGCAAAAGGATCAAAGACAAAGATCAGGGACAGACTTGTTTTCTTCATGTGTAAATTTGCTAATGCCCCACTCTCAGGGTGTTTCTCAGGTCTAAATTAAAAAAAAAAACAAGTTTACGAGTTTTGAAAAGAAAAGGATTAGAAAAAAAGTTACTCATTACATTAATTTATCTAAAGGTCTTGACACATGGTTTCTTAAACAAATACAAAATCTAACCAACTTCTTGAGATTAATGGTGAACGCTCAACTTTATTCTAAATTAAATGTTATTCATAGGCAGTCATATAAAAATTAAGAGAGAAATAAATATGTAGTGGCTTGAGTAAAAATGGCCCCCATAACCACATATGTTTGAGTACTTTGTTCCCAAGGGGTAGAACTTTTTAAGTGAGGTATGGCCTTGTTAAAGGTATGTCACTTGGGATGGTTCTGTAGTGTCAAAAACTTACATCAATCCAAGTTATTTCTATCTAACTTGTGGTTATCTGAAGATGTGAGCTCTCAGATACCGCACCAATGGCATGCCTGCAAGTCTTCTGCCGTGATACTTGGCATGATGGTCATGAACTCACCCTCTGAAACTCTAAGTAAGCTTTCAATTAAAATGCCTCCTTTTACAAATTGCCTAGGTCATGTTGCTTTGCCATGGAAATAGAAAAATAACTAAGACACAAAATGACTTTCACAAAGCAACCCTCAACCAAGTAGTTTACATAGCCCCCCAAATACATGTAACTCATATATGTCCAATGGCAAGAAGTTATGTGGTCAAGTTGTATGTATCTGGATCAAGTGTCACTGCACAATTTCTGATCACCTGTGTCTATGGGCAGTATTCTAATATCATACTGGAATTTCCCCTACTGACTATTGCTTTGGTCACTATAATCTCCCTAGTTTCATCCCTTGTAGACACAGAAAACCCATGT
The DNA here is from genome assembly GCF_000317375.1 of Microtus ochrogaster. Classification (NCBI taxonomy): domain Eukaryota; kingdom Metazoa; phylum Chordata; class Mammalia; order Rodentia; family Cricetidae; genus Microtus; species Microtus ochrogaster. Next base: position 19,554,894 of record NC_022026.1, read on the forward strand.
GCCAGAAATAAGCCTTCTGTATAAAAGTTTTGTCTTTTCAGGTAATGGCTAAGTCTGTGATATATATATATATATATATATATATATATATATATATATATATATA
>NC_022026.1:19555099-19558309 GCF_000317375.1 Microtus ochrogaster
AGAGAGAGAATACCAAACCTACATTAAAAATTCTACTAGGATTATTAATTAGAAATTTGCAATTGTGTATAGTTGGAGGATTGAAAATACTAAGCCAACTGTTAGGCAGTATTTAGCTCCTATAACTTTGACCAACTTTTATTTGATATATTATCTTTGTGAATGAATAGCAGATGAAACCCTTTGATGTGTATTACCTTAGCTGATCATTAGATTCCAACCGATGCAAAAGCTAAGAAAGTCATCAGAATTTATAACCTATCACATATATTTCTGTTGGGATTAATGAGTCCTGGCCTTCAGTTGATTTTCCCTCCTAGAACATTCTAATATAAGTTACTAGAAGCTGTGCCTAGTTAGAGGGTCAGAGGATCACCTGTTGACCATTAACTGCAGTGTATTTAGGTCTACACGGTGTTAATAAAGGGGGCTTTCTGAACCAGCGCTTGAAGCTGCATGTGTCAGTCTGTCTCTGTGTCTGAGTTTTCAACTTCCAGCCCCCTTTTCTGAAGCTCAGAAATTGGGTGACAGCACACAGAGCACAGACACGGGGGCATGGTGTGTGGCATAGTTCCGCATTTTACTGTAACCCATTAACTCTATTTCCATAGATGTATTTGAAAAATGCATAGATTTATGGCTTTACTTACCTCCGCAACAATAAATATCTTAAGAAACAGCATGTTGAAATATGGTATTGGCAACAATCTAAATTCAGTTTCTCAGGCTCTTATTGATAACATTTGATTTATAATAAGTAATATATATTTTTCCATTAATGTTTTTCACCAGCAATAATATTATAGAAGTCCATGAAGTCATCAAATCTGTGTTAAAATGCCTGTAGAAGGGCCATTGTTTTTGAAAGATCCATGCCAGGTTTCTTACTGAATTCGTCATGAAGCCCAGTATTTTTACTAAATAGAGACTGAATTCTAGGCACCATGATGATATCTAGCTTCAGAGATGTTAACAATACAGTTATCACCCTAATAGAGTTCAGAGACATGCAACTTCTTCTCTGTAGGTACTGGTTCTGCATAAACTTAATGGTGTTTGTTGTCTATGAGGTTACAGTGTCCTAGGATCAGGTGCAACCTGATAGTACAGTTCCCTAGCCAGATATTGTAAAGAAATTCTTTTGACAATCATTCTTCTCTATCTCTTTTATAATATACTGCTCTAGATACTCCTTCTAGGAAATAGAAAATGCTTTTTTATCCTTTTTAGATGAGTTATAGACAAGGAAATCCAACACTAGCTAATTTCTCAATAGGTCACCCCATTAGATAAAATTCTCAATAAATCACACTATTATGTTTATAAAGACCACATTTTGAATAAAATGATTTAGAACTAGAAGTTATTTTCAACAAAGGAACCAGTTAAGAGGCTATTGTAGTAATCCAGGGGGAAGATTATGATGCACTAAAATAGGAAAATGGCAGCAAAGACAGAAAGAAAAAGGATTTTGAAGTCTAGATTTGTAGGTAGAACTGATAAGAGCTATAAGAAATGAGGCTCGATATATAGACCTAAAGGTGTCCATGAAAGACTTTGTAGAACACATTAAACAGTTTGAATTTCCTCTTAGGCAGAATTTGTAAATGAGTAGTCCACAATCCCAGCAGAATGTAAGGTATGTCCTTTCCATTAGTCTTCAGGCTCTCACATATACCATAGTTTCTGCCTGAAGCCACATCCATTTAATTACTATTGTCTTCTTTCTAGCCACATTCTGATGGTTAATCTTGATTATCAACTAGATGGGATTTAGAATCACCATGTAAACAAGCCTCAAGTCATGCCTGTGAGGGAGTTTCTAGAATTGGTATATTGATATAGGAAAAACTAATGACAAAACACACAAATCCTTAGAATAGTGTGAGAGTGTTAAGAAAAGGAAAAACCATGATTAGAGAGGCAAACCATGATTAGAGAGACAGAGAGTTCAGTAGTTAATTTTTAGCTTCCACTTGGCCATACCCAACAATCTGAAACTCCAGTTCCGGGGGATACTGAAGCTGTAAAACAATCCCACACCAGTTAAAAATTACAGATAATAAAAAAGGTTATTTATTTGAGGGGAAAAACTTATAGATCACCTTCCCAAACAATAGTTCTCTGTTCACAACCAGGAAATAGAGAGCCTAGCCACTGTAACAGGAGCCAGAAGCAAGAGAGAAAGAGCACATGGTTCCTGCTGCTTTTTAAAGTATAAGAGACCATGCCCCAGTTGGCTGGTATCTTAAAGGCTATTGGCTAAAGGAAAACAGAATGTGCTCCTGCAGTACCTCCCCATTTTGTTTAAATAAGAGTGTTCCAAACCCAATACAAAACTATATGCACTATGAACAGATATCAATTATAATTAGAATTACATCCAGCATAAACAATACTAAGCAAGGAACATATGCTAAATATTTTAATAAATATTCTATTCTATGGAGTCCAAGTCTTGTATAGGAAATGGCTTGGCTAGATCATAAGAATACAGTAACTATGACTATCTAATCTTCAACCCCATCAAAGGCCTGAGAAGAGAGATAATATTACTTGAGCAGGCAGGACATACAATCAAGTAGCTTCCAAAGTGAGCAATATATGACGGAGACCATTAGCTACCTGAGCAATCACCCAAAGTCTCATTTTGCAACTTTAAAGCAACCAACTTTGGCTAAGGCATAGTGTAACTGAGAGACCATTTTCAGAGGAAGGACATTTTTCAAAACCCTTTTATTCTGTCTTGGCAAGATTTGGTAGTACTACCTATCCATTTCCGGATACTGTGTAACTTGTCAGTGATTGAGGCATTGTCAGTTCCTTTTCCAAAGGCCAGTTTTCCCAAGAAAACAAGCTCAAGTGTAGTGTCTTTGGTGTTCAACATTCTCCTAGGAATAGATTGATGTCAGAATCAGTCATGTCTTATGTCAACAGAACCCTAAGTTATTTAAATGCCACGTTCCACAGATCCTTGTAGTGATTGAATGATGTCTATCTAGACAGAATACAATCTCTATGTATCTAAAGAACCTCTGACTGTATGTCCAACAAACACGAACAACTATTGACTTATAATAATATGAAAATATAACCTAAAAGTTGTATCAATATACAAAATGTCCTATTTCCATCCATTTGTACGCAAACTTCAAGAATTCCTTGTTTTTTACTGCTGAGTAATACTCTAATATGTATATATTCCATACT
>NC_022026.1:19559831-19573459 GCF_000317375.1 Microtus ochrogaster
AGGCGGAGATCCTTAATTGAATAATAAAATTTAATAAAAAAAAGAAAGAAAAACAAACAATATACAAAATGTCCTAAACCAAGGTAGAAACATACATATATACAATCTGACAAAATAACTTTGTATATATATGCAAATAATGTAAACAAAATAACAAATATAATTTGAACTTGTATCAATATACAAAAACTATACCAATATAAATTATTCATAAATAATAGCTCACAAGTATTCACTCTATTGCCCACTATTACTATCCCCCGATTTTTTGAACAAATATAGTTTTCACCCCAACCTTCTATCTAGTACAAGTAATAATCAAGAACAACCCCTAAACAGTGTTCCCAACCCAATGGACAAACTTTTTGGGGGATGGGGTCATCGACTTCTAGAATTGCTTTCTGCTGTCATGGGGCGATGTTCTCTTAATGAGATCCTGCAAAAATTAGGTGGTGGTTAAGTTCCAAAATTACTCTCTAGTATAGTTGCAAACAATTTCTGAGAAGTCAATAGGTTTATTTTGTTGTTGTTGTTTTGTTTTTCAAAGTTCTCATTTGGAGTTCTGGCCATAATATGAGAAGGTGCACCATTTCTAGTGGCACCTACATGGACAACTGTATCCACAAAAAGCCAGAGAAAGCTTGGAAAGTAATTCTAGACTTAAACTAAAAGAGTTAAGAACAGCTTATTGATAGCAGCATTTTCTCTGGTGGGCTCTGCTTGCTAGAGGCAAGTACTCTCATTTAAGAGAGGCTTCCTGACTCAGCTTTAGCTGTAAAACCTTGCAGCTCTTTTAATAGGTCCTGCCACAAAACACTTAAATGGTGTTGATGAAAAGCTGATTGCATGCTTCTTGGTTTTCAGTGGAAGCATGAAAAAAGCCACACCATTTAAAAATGCTGGCTTTCTGAGCCATCCTGCCAGTGAAAACTCTGACTCTTTCAGGTCCATCTAAGAGCATTTGAGTGTGGTTTGTGAGCACACTGTTGTAGCTTGCTTGTTGGCAGGGACCTTGAAATGCCATGGACTTGTGGCAATAAATATGGCTACAGCTGGTACCTCTGCCATGAGGCTGGAATCGCAGAAAGCTAAGGAATGAGCTGGATCCAGCCATCAAGGCTACAGCTTTAAGCCTCTCAGTATTGCTTATCAAATTAAAGACTCACATTGTCAGGAAAAGAAAGATATAATACAGTAAAGAGAGCTTCAAAGACAAGGAAAACCTCTAATTGTTTTACAGTGTGTTAAAAATATATGAAGGCTTGGGAGAGAGAAGAAAGAGGTTAAAATCCTTTAAAAAAGAGAGTATTTGGGTGTGGTGGCACACACCTTTAATCCAAGTACTTGGGAGGCTGAAACAGGCAGATCTCTGTGAGTTCAAGGACAGCATGGTCTACAGAGTGAGTTCCAGGACAAAGATAAACAGAAACCCTGTCTCAAAAAAACAAAAATTAAAAATAAAAGAAAAAGAGCTTAAATAAAGCCACATAAAGATGAACCATACACAGAGAGTCTGGATATGCTGCCTGAGATGATCAAGCCTCACAGTATGCTCCACTCAGGACTTGATCATAATTCTAAATTTTCTTTAGGTCCTCATAAGATTATCATCACTCCTACCCAACAGGAAGTAGCCTGGAGAACTATACCCATATTCACAAAAAAATGGACTATGGATATTTTCCTTTGTTTAGGATGTTGGTTATAAGTTGTTATGGCTAATGGTCAGGAGAAAGGATAAACAAAGGATATTTTATTTAGAGTTCTTGTTATTTAAGTAAAAGAGGGGGAAGTGGTGTGGGACGATTGTATTCTATCAATTATATTTTAAATAAATACTGTTTGGTCAGTAGCCAGGCAAGATGTATAGGTGGGACAACCAGTTAGGAAGTAGAGGCGGGTCAATGAGAACAGGAGTATTCTGGGAAGAAGGAAGCTCTTTCTGCAGTTATGAGTCCACCACAGAAGAAGCAAGATGTGACTGCCTCACTGAATAAGGTACCGAGCCACGTAGCTACCATAGGCAAGGATAATGGCCTAATATAAGTTGTAAGAGTTAACAAGAAGCCTGAGCTAATGGGCCAATCAGTTTATAACTAATGTAGACTTCTGTGTGATTTCTTTGGGACTTAATGACTGTGGGAACCAGGCAGGACAGAAACCTCAGACAAGAGGATACAATGCCCCATTTTACCTCTGCCAGCACTAGACACGCATATGGTACAAAACATTCACCCATATAAAATTTTAAGAAGGTGGAAGCACTAAAGCACTAAGCAGCATATTTTATTTTTCTCTGCGTCCTGACTGGACATTCATTAGACCATCTGCTTCACACTCCCACCTCAATACTTCCCCTATTATGATGCACTATACTTTTTGACTGTTATCCAGAATAAACCTCTCAGCCATGAGATTGTTTTACACAGGTATTTTTCTGTTGTTTGTTTTTTTTTACAGCAATGAGACAAATAACCAATATACAACACCATAGAAAAATAATGCTGTTCTTCTTATTGTAGGAAATGCACAGCAGGAGAGGGCAGCAGGGGAGGGTGTGTTAAGAGATACATCACTCTTGCTTTTGAGTATAAATTAGAGCTAGGCAGGATTAGAGGCACAAAAATCATTTAAAAGACTATGACAATGTTAGACCTGAGAGAAGAGGAGGCCTATGCTAGGTCATCGACTGGTCAAATGGAATGGAAAGGGTTTATTGGTTGCACTTGAAGTAGATGACAAAGAAGACAAACCTGATTGACTCTCAAGTTTAGGTTAAAAAGAAAGAAAAAAAACCAATCGGATTGAAAAATACCAATTCTTAGCATCAAATTCTACGTGATTTTCTGAGGAAAATTGAAGCTACTGGGGGAGTCCCACAGAGCGTGCTGATTTTCTTTCAGGGGACAAATCTGGGTCCAGGGACAAATGGTTACATATCTGATGTCTTCTTCTGTGTGGCCACAGAATCTTCCATATTGCATCCAAGACGAGCTATATATTTCAAAGCCAAAATAATTGAGAACATACAAAAAGGTAAAATGAGGATGTAGACCCATTCTGTCATTCCCTTGTTATTTCCTTGATTTACTGATGAAGCAGTTCGGCTTTATCTGCAAGATGCCTGCAGACACTTATTAAAAGATTACTTTATTAGTTGAGACATAAACTTAATTCCATAGTCTTCTGTGTTAGCTAATGCTGCCAGTGATAATGAATGTTTCCTGTGAAGGAAGATAGGAGATTAAAGCAAATGAAATTACCAGCAATTCAAGTACTCTTTCCATGTACACAATAATATGTATTGCTATGAACATGAGGGTTCATGGTGATTGCTGAAGTGTAAATATTTACCCATATTGAGTTAAGATGCCCTAAAGTTATATGTAAATAGAACACCTTCAGTTCTTTGTCAAAAAGAGATGAATCCTGATTTGCATTTTCATCATTATTTACCATCAGTTGTAAAAGCACTGTCTGGGATGGGAAGCCCATCTAAAACTGGAAGATTTTACAAAGCTGACTTGAAGTGAAATAAAATGTCCTCTTTATCATGACCTAGTTTTCTCGTTGTTTCACCTTCAGAAGAAGAGATGAAAGCAGTCTGAATTGAAGGAAAGATGAAAGTAACTTTTACACAACTTGTGCACATCAACGCTTGATAATTTGTATTAAAAAGAAGTACTTATCACATTCCCTTTCCAAGTCAAATTAACAACCAGATAAAAGTACTGCTAATTTCTCAAGTATACTTCAGACTGAATTACTGCATTTAGCATGAATTGAGAATCTTATTAAGCTAAACTTGTGATTTCTCTGAATCAAATTTGTTTATTTTCTACAAAATGATGCAATTTTATTTGTACTTTGTTTTCTACATTATCTATATCTAGATGTTATTCCTCATTTATATGTCAACAGTTTTCTTTCCCAGAAATTTATCTCTTAATATCACCTCCCTGATCAGCATTGGTATACTAATTATATTGCTGTTAGACTCTATGGCATCAGACTGAGGTGATGTTATTATGCATTACAAATAAATAATTTTATTTTCCTTCTTCTTGTATGTGGTATATCAAAACTGTATGATCCAATGGAATTCATTGGTAAAGTTAAACCTTTCTATGAATCTTAATTCCTAGCCTAATTTGAGGTATTGCTGTTTTAGTTCTGGGATTAGCTATACTTGTCTATGATTATATTATGATACTATATTATTTACATTGAAAATGAAATTGTCAGCCCTTCCATTGTAGTCATGTTGTGTTAGGAGCAGCGGGCTACATTCCTGGCACCCGGCCGCCCACATGGCTAGCTTATGCCCCGAAATAATTACACGGAAACTGTATTCTTTTAAACACTGCTTGGTCCATTAGTTTCAGTTTCTTATTGGCTAGCTCTTATATATTGATCTAACCCATTTCTATTAAACTGTGTAGCCCACGAGCTGGCTTACCAGGAGTGATCTTAACCTGCATCTGCCTGGAGTAGAAGAATCATGGCGACTCTCTGACTTAGCCTTTTTTGCCCGGCATTCTGTTCTGTTTACTCCACCCACCTAAGGGTTGGCTTATCAAGGGGTCTAGGCAGTTTCTTTATTAATAATAAATCACTCCCACATCATAGTCACTTGAACAAGTTTGCAGCAATTATGCTGGCCCTTAGTGCTCTACACTAGAATGTGATCTGTTGCACTTCTGCTAAGAAAAGACCCCAAACAATATGCAAAATAGCTTGGAAAAGCTATTGTAATACAACGATAGAATCACAGTGTTCTTCAATTCCAAGTGTAACCCCAAAGCAGAAAGAAATGAAATTCAGTATGTGAGGCTATTTAAGCACAAATAACTCATGGAATACTTGCTAAAGTTTTGTTTTTGATGCTGCTGTTGCTATTTTCTCTTTTGTTATAGTCTCTACCATCCTAAACCATCATAAAAATCTAAACAAATACAATTTTAAGTCATTGAGAAAAAATGTTCTCGATCTGAATCAAATGAATTTATCTTTTCCCTGGATGAGAAGATTCTATTGCGTGCCATTTCAAGCTTTGCAGACTCTGATGATTTCTCTCTCTCTCTCTGGCCAACACTTGTTCCTTGTTTTTAATTTATGAGGAACATTCCAAGGAGCTTTTTCCCATAAAGAGAACAGTTATATATAGATTTACTCAAAGAATCCATTGCTTCATAGGGTTCCACTTACTAAGAACAACAGATGAACATTCTAAGCCGTTAATAAATGCAGATGTAAGATGATATGCGTGCTGGCTGTCTGACTCTCTAGCTAGCAGACTGTCGATACATTCAACAGAATTTTACCAAGCTAAAACAATGACTTCAGCAAAGATGAATGTTCTGTAGTTGGCTGTAGCAAAGATGAATGAATGCTTTCCAGTTGTTTAATAACTGGGTCAACACTTGCTTTACTACGTACTAAAGATATGCCAGGTTAACTGGCAATTTACAGACATTTAATATTCACATTAATGTGTTATACACTGATTTCTATGTTGAACAGTTTGTTGTCATTCTCAGTGAAATATTTTAGGAGTAGATCTCATAATTATTTTGTAATTATTTAAAAGTGTGGAGGACTAATCAAATAGGTTGCTAATATGAAAAAATATAATTAAGAAGCCTCCCATCTGCTAATTTCCATAATCTATACTGACCAGAATTGTAGAATGTAACTTTAATATAAACCTTTATATTATGAATGTACCATACAATCCTCCATTTCTCTCTCCACTGTCAAAGCAAACATAGGATATATACGCAGATATAACCTTGAACCAATAGAGCTTATATAAAAAGGATGATTACCTATCCCAAGCTCATACAAGGTTAACAAATTTAGTCATGCCTACAGTAACTGGGTACTTGCATGCCAAATTAATGAAGCCATTTTCAAATAAGCTTTAGAATTAGGTTTTGAAATGTTTGACAGTGCCTAATGAGCCATCATCATAAGCAATAGAGTGTTAAGATGGAAAAAGGAAAACAGTATTTGAAATGCAGTTTTCCCTATTATTTTTAGATTTTCCACAATATTATTTTTTAATGCAAATATCATGTTAATCATTACTCTTTCCTAGTTTAGATATGGAACCAATGAAATGTGATTAAAAAAAACAAAAAGGGTAAAAAGTATGTTTTAACACAGATTCTTTGATACCAAACTTACTTAAGAATTTATATTCTACCTTTTATAGTACTGATCATCTATCTCTGTGATCCTTTTGTTTGACATGTTTGATTTCTGGAAGTTTCCTGAAACAGGCAATTTTAAGGAAGCTATGGCCATTCTGAAAAAAATACACAGATAGTTTTATGCAGGGAGCAGGACAAGATCACCATTACAAGATGGCGCCAACATCCTGTCTTATGGGAAATAAACAACTCCATATTTGGCTATGCCTTTGGGAGCTGCGTGTCCCCCGCTTCCAGCATGCATGGTGGATGAGGGTTCTTGGGCCTATCCCAATGCAGTCTGGTATCAGCTGATGGTGGCAGCCAATCACAGGGTGACCCGTGTGCCAATTCCCTATATAAGCAGCTGCTTTAGTGCTCTCGGGGCACCTCGCTTCCTGCTCTCCCTCAACCAAGGGCACTCCATTAAAGCATGATCTGAGAAGAATCCTCGTGTGGTGGTTGTTCTTTCTCGCTGGTCAAGAAGTTCACCGCAGCTGGTGTCGAAACCCCGGGATCTTAGGTTGCCAGGCAAGGGGCCGAAGAGGATTCAGAACTCAACACGTGGAGTGGTGATGTCGGTAAGTCTTTCCAAGTATGCTGATTGCAGTCAGGGTGTGCACCAAATAATCCTCAAGGTAAAGATTGGGGATCCACAACAAAAAGCAGGTTTTCTGCTCTTGCAGGTAGAAGGGAGAGTGGGGTAATAGGGCTGCGACCAAAGCAGATGGTTTAAAGTATAGCCACGACCAAAGTGGAAGGGTTAAAATGAAACTAAAAGGAAGAATGGGATTTTAGAATGGGCGCTTCAACATCACACCTGATTTTTCTGGCTCTTAAGGAGCTGTTACAGAGCACTTTGGAGAGGTTTTTGGCTGAAGGTGACACAGTTGCACCTTGGTTTGCTGTCTCTGGCAATCTTAATGTGTCATCCTGTGATAGGCTTGGTAGAGATCTGGATCTTGCCTCTGAACAAAGTATGCTAAGGAAGGGAATTATATTCTTGTGGTTTGAGTTACCGAGGCCTCCGGAGTTTGTAGAATATGAACAGCTGCAGCTCCAAGGCCAAGCAGCACTGAAGGTCTACGAAGCTGCAAACACAGGACCTGCCTTGAGGACGGACAAAGCTAGAACACTAGGCCACTCCCAGAGTGGGCCTCAGGGCATAGAAGCACAGCACGACTGTGGTAAGGCTCACCAGCTTGAACGGTCAGGCCCAGCCGCTCTGCTCAGCCACGCCTGCAAGCAAGGCTGAGCACATGTTCTTACGGTTAAACAACTTTGTATTTAGGCCCAAAAGGGGTATTGCTAAGTTTTGAGGTAGATATTTGCCTAATTTTAAAAAATAGACTTAATGGGGGTCCCTCAATGCTGGGGAGACTCTCACTTGGGTCTCAGGATGGTGCGCCGCCCCCCATGGCTCACTGAAGGCTGTCCTTGCTGAGGTAGTGCACATGGCTTTGGTTGCCAGGGGAGGAGTTCGGCCTCTAGTGACCTGGAAAGAAATTTTTTTAAAAAAAGAGGCCACAGCCCAATGGTCCGGGAGGGTCATAAATTCCAATAATCCAGTGGTGGTCGCAGGGGGACTCCCTGCTTCTCGGGACCACTTCCAGGGTCATAATCAGCTAGTTCCTAAAACAGTAGTACCTGCAGGGGGAAACTCCCTGTTTCTCAAGATTCTCAAGATCTGGTCTGGCTTTCTCTTGGGCTAGTTCCTAAAACAATACAGTGATAATCTCAATGGGGAGGATCCATGTTTCTCGGGATTGTTATCAGGATTGCAGTCTAATTTTGTCTTCAGCTAGTTCCTGGAGCAGGGTCGCTGAACAGGCTAGTCCTAGATTTTTGGTTCTTCTCTTCCTGCTGGGAGAGTCTGGTTTGTTCAGGTTTTTCAATACTGTGTGATCCAAAGGTGACTATCAGTTTACACTTCCAGCAATGGAGTATTTTCTTTACCCACAGTTTCTTAAGCATAAATTGTTAGCAATAATTTTTAATCTTGGTCATTTCTACAAGGATAAATTAAAACTTCAGAGTTTTTATTTGCATTTCTCTGATGGCTAAAGGATGTTATGTTTGAAAATTTTTTAAATGTCTCAGTCATTTTTAACTTCTTCTGTTGAGTTTTCAGTTTAGGTCTGTAACAAATATTTTTATTGGATTAATTTTTAATAAATAATTACCTGAGTTCTTCATATATTTTTGAAATGGGTGAAAACTGGTTTGACAAAATATTGACTATGATCAATGTTTCTTATACTAAATAATAGATTCATTGATAATTTTAAGATTGATTCCTGGACAATTGCCTTTGCTCAATTCAAAGGCAAAAACAATAATCTTTTCCCGGAAGATCATTGCTACAGTTCACACAACTGTATTTTGCTAATGTTATAGCAAAAAATCCCTTAAAGGATTTTATGCTAAACTTTACAAATGGCTTTTCCAATGGAAGAACTATACATATGGCTAATAATAATAATAAAAAAATTATGGAGCATAACAAGGCTCCTTGAAAGCAACTCATAAAAGTTGCAAGCAGATCCTGACACAAATGGATCTGGCAAGATGACACCAAGCTGACTTTTGCTAAGGCAAGATGGAAAAGGCCTTGCAATGCATTATGAAAAAACCAGACCTATATATATATTTGGAGTCGAAGATATGTTTATGCTTTTTTCACAGAAAGAAAATAAAAGCTTGACCTGATGTCCAGGCTCCGGACGTCCCATAGAGGAGTTCCAGAGGTGACTGGGGAGAGGTCCTTGGTCAGCCTTTCCTGCCCCCAAGGAGAGGAGCTGCTGTTTCCCATTTTAAGGAATGGGTGGGCATGGGCAAGTTTTTGGCAAGCTGCCTGGGTGGCTATGTGTTGTGCCTGTGGTTTGTCTACCACCTTCATTCCCAAACCAAGAGGGACAAAGTAATTATCTCCCAAACTTTAGCCACCGTGGAGTGTGGCTCCTCCCCCCAGATATGGCTTTTGGCACTAAGAGACGCTTAGGACTTCCATCATGCACAGTCTATGCACCCCATGGGATATGTTGATCCATTGCACTTGGTTAGGTGTGCTGATGTAGGTTCCTGCGACACAGCCTTTGCACCCCTGGGGGTTCCTTGAGTACACATTGCACAGGAGAAGGTGTGTCCATGGAGAATATCTTCCATCCTCGATCGACCAACACATCATGAGGTGGGGGTCAGATTGGATGACTTTAGTCCTGCGCTCAATGCTCACAAACAATAAGGAGGAACTGCAGGGAGCCGGACAAGATCGCCATTACAAGATGGCGCTGACACCCTGTCTTGTTGGAAATAAACAACTCCATATTTGGCTATGCCTTTGGGAGCTGTGTGTCCCCCGCTTCCAGCATGCACAGTGGATAAGGGTCCTTGGGCCTATCCCAATGCAGTCTGGTGTCAGCTGATGGTGGCAGCCAATCACAGGGTGACCCGTGTGCCAATTCCCTATATAAGCAGCTGCTTTAGTGCTCTCGGGGCACCTCACTTCCTGCTCTCCCTCAACCAAGGGCACTCCATTAAAGTGTGATCTGAGAAGACTCCTCTTGTCGTGGTCGTTCTTTCTCGCTGGTCGAGAAGTTTGCCGCAGTTTTAAGCTCACTGAGATTCCTGAAAATAATCTCTTTGTAGTGAGATCTGAAAACACAGCTCAGTCTGTACAGCATTGTTTCAGTTGGAGCTGATACTTCTATTCATGGAAAGTGCTTCTGTCCCACCAGTGCTGGAATTGATAAGTTGCATGCTTGATGCAGGGGCTATTTCAGGAATTCTCAAGGAAATGGCATGTAGGGCCTGTTTCAACATAACCTAGCCTGCAGAAGGAGGCTGATTGCAGCCAGTCTGGCTTGCATTCTCCATTTCTTTGACTTGATTATGTGAGGTTTCTTTCTTTTGATATATGTTTCTAGAAACATCCACTTTGCCCTCTGAGATTGCCTATTATGCCAATCAGTTTTACTTATTTGGTTTGTTTTATTTAAGTTTGTCTTCTCAGCAGTCTAAAAATCTTACATGACAAGAACAGAAGTACCCAACCTTCTTAAAACAAGAAATAGTGCTTTCAGGTTCAGTGGCCTCTGACCTCTGACTTCCTCTGCTCAGCTTTTCAATTATGAGACATTTCATCTCCCTCCCCCAAGACTGGTCCAGAAGTTTCATTGCAATTCATTTTCAATTGCAAGTTTATTTATTTCTCTCTCTTTTTTCCAATACAGAAGTGTTCTTCCATTAACTTTGCAAACATTCATCTGACATATTGTTGTTTTTTTTTTTTTCCCTAGCTATCTGTAAACATCTGCTTTGCCTAAAAAAACACAATGGACTCATAAGCAGGGCTATTCCAAGCCACTCTGGCTTTGGTTAAGCAAATGAACCATAGACCAACACAATGTACTTTCTGTCATAATCCTTTTTGAACCAAACAAGAAGGCATTTTTGCACAAGCATGTCAATCAATTAAAAAGGCAAATATCAGACAACTACAGAATGTCAGAAAAGACAGCTGAGCCAAAGGAGGGCATTTGAACATGCCCTCCTTGTTTTAATATTCAGAAACTGAGGCCCAGTGAAGTTGAGTTGTGAATGATTTCACTGGTCTTAGTAGAGCTGAATATAAACTATTTTGCCAGAGATGCAATGATCTCTATATTTTAGTCTGAAAAACGCTCAACAATAAGAAGTACTTAAGAATGATTGGAGGAATATATACAGGATAAGTAAATTAGAGTAAAAGCTCAATGATAGGATTTAGATTATGCAATCATTGTCTATTCAGTATCACATGTTTGAGGTCATACTCAAAGTATTCATTATTTTCTACTTGTTATATAAATATGAAATTACCAAAAAATACATGTAAGCAAATGCCTCAATATAAGTCAGAATTCCTCTGATACTGTTGAGAAAATTTATCTTGAGGTTTTAAAACCTCAAGAACAAAAGACCATATATGTGAACAATCACCTAGTAGATTCCCTAGTGCTTTCCTTAGTTAAAGAGTCTCCCACCAAATTATCACAAATGAAAAGATCAAAGTAAAGTATTCCATTTCAAAATTAAGGTGGATATTGCTGATTTAAAGCAAAAATGTCCTGGGTAATCAGTAAGAAATGGGTATATGCCAGGATAGATATATGACTGTGACCTAACATAAAATTGTATACTTACTTAAAACATGTAAAGTTATTTAAAACATTCTGTCTGCCTTTTTGCTTTCTTTGATTTGCTTGCAATTCAATTGTGTAGTTCTAGAGCATAAGCTTTGTAGATGACATCTTGTCCGAATATCAAAAGTTTGGACCTACCTTCTAGGACTTGTTAGAATATTTGGATAATCTAGTAATGAGTTATGGGGATACGTGAATTCTTGAGAGGTAAGAGAAGTGGTAAGTTACACATTTTGAATAAGAATTTTAATTCAAACCCCAGTGAGAACCTGTTTGTTTTTAGCTTTAGTTACTTTTATGATTGCAAATGGAAGGCAATCAGTGACAGTTATTATTTCTAACCAACCTAATTGCCAAAGATATTTTAGCCTAGGTATGAAATATGTCACTAAATAACTTTGTATTACCTAATAGGATACTCATTATTATTTGATCATTATATCATCAGATGTACTACTCAATGAATTTTTTTATCTTCATAGTTATAAATTAAATTAGGTAGAACCAAGACTATTGTAAAAATGCTGCATCTGTCTACCCATTTCTGTTCTCAGAGTAGCACTACCGGACTCAGTAGTACTGGTCATCAGGTCTAAGCTGCCAAACACTTGCCAGAATTAGATAGCTCATTGCTGTCATATCTGAAGCCAAAGGGCAGAGGCAACAAAGTTTTGGGAGAGCCTTCCAGACTTCCATCAGAAGAAAGGGTTTCAAATGGGTCACAAGAACACACAAGGTCGAAAGATAAAGTCTTAATTACAGTACAGAACCAAAGGTTTCAGATTGCTGCAGAAGATTAAGGCAAGAGACAAGAAGTCATGACTGGCAGAGGAAGATGCCCTGCACAAATACTGGTGATGATGTGTCTGGCAGTAGATTTGGTGACCTGGTTGAAGAGTACAGGGTGTGGAAAATACTGCCTAGTTTCCAGTAATGTCTGGCAGCTTGCTCACAAATCTAATTTGGTCCATATAAAAATAGCCCTCTAGACCAAGCCTGACTCAAGCACTTCTTTCTGGTTGTGCAGTACAGAGACACCTATTAAAGATCTTAAAATCATGTTTAAAAATGGGAATTTTAAAGTTGTCTTGATTCAATACCTGCCCCTTATGCATGTTTTTGTGCAAATTGACAAATCCCTTTATTTTCCTGCCTTTCTTAGCAAGTAGTGAGATAGGGACCATTTTTATTTTTTTGCTTTACTGTGACCAAAGATAGATATGGATAGCACATGAATTCTAACAATCAGTTTCTATTTATAATCATTCTATAATTGTTCACAAAGGGTATACTATCTGTTTCTCATTCTATCATAGGCAATTACAAAGCAATGACGAGTGAAAACATACAAAATGAGAAGTATTCAGAGGTGATACTGATAGGTTAGTCTCTTTGAGAATCCTGATATGATCTTCATAAGTGACTTTGAAGGAACTTTTACTTTTTTATTAGAAAATTATTAGAATACTTGAAATTGAGAAGGTGATTTGGATGACATTACCAGAGTTGTGTTTTCAGAGGATGACCTCAGTTACTCTGTATAGAATGGACTGGATAATATAAGAGAGAAATGAAGGAAGAGAGGTTATATAAAGGTGGATTTAGCATTTTAAACAATTATTTATGACTAATTAGAAATATAAGCTGTTGAGAAGTCACAAAAATTATACTGAACTAAACTTTTGTTGGGATTTTCTGAGTCCTCTGGTTGGCTAGTTCCATATTGGGATTTTCTTTGTTTCTCTGTGAAATTAAGTGTAAGTAGAAATTAGTTTATCAAAAATTAACATCCTTTGTATACAACTAACCTTGATGTCTTATCATCACAAATAGCTGTCTCAACTACATTTCTTTCAAGCTAGTATAGGAAGAATCAACCTTTTTACTAATGTTTTCTCTTCAAAATTGACCATCAATAAAAACTCCTAACAGACTCTTTTTGGAATTGTGAACTAAGTCCCTACAGCTTAGAAACTAGTTATATATGTGTAGTCACATGCCATTCCAGACATTCTGCTTTAAGAAAAGAACTTTTACACTTTACAAATATTAAGCATGGGTACTATATGATGATAAAATAGATAAATAGAGGACATGGGGGCTGGAGAGATGGCTCAGTGGTTAAGAGCATTGCCTGCTCTTCCAAAGGTCCTGAGTTCAATTCCCAGCAAACACATGGTGGCTCACAACCATCTGTAAAGAGGTCTGGCACCCTCTTCTGGCCTTCAGGCATATACACTGACAGAATATT
>NC_022026.1:19583354-19584702 GCF_000317375.1 Microtus ochrogaster
TAATCAATGTCATATACAAAGACTCAAGTTGAAATGCAGACTTATGTTCCCCTTCATTAACCATTAGGGTTCAACCATCTATGACTAAGACTCAATTACTGTTAATTTTATTTCAGAAGTCACAATTCTGAGAGTGAGAAACTTGCAGGATTTTTGAAGTGAAATGATGTATTTTAATAGAGAAATATTTCGTTTTAATGATCTCCTGAAGATGAGGCAGGCAGCAGGAAAAGAGTAGTGGCATTGGAGTCAGCAAAGCTAAATTTAAATATTGGTTCTTTTATATAGTAGATGTGCAGTTTGGGAGCACATTATTTCCGGGCACAATATATTGCATAAACATAGGCAGATATGCTTCATTTGGGAAATAAATAGTAAACCTAAAATCAATTTTAAAAGGCATTGATCACAGATTGCTATAAAGATGAAACTAGGTAGGAAAATTTCCTTAAATTTAACCACCTAGTAAGGTCCATAGATTATTGGAGCTCTCAGTCTTCACTAGTGAAGCTTCTTTACATTGTAGGTGGTGCTTAATACAGAGATTTAGAACACTTCAAACTGCTTAAAACAAACTACAGTGAGTACTCAATCATAAATTGGACATCTCTATCAACCTTTTCCCCTGAGGGTAAGGGAACATCCAGCAAAAAGCGGCAGAAAGAATGTAAGAGCTATAGGATAGAGAGAAGGTCTGTCAAATGCTGTTCTCTGAACATGACATGATTTTCTCACTCATTAACTCACAATAAATATGATTACCTACACAAGACCTGTACAGAATCAAGCCAGTTAAAACTTTTTATGATAAACAAGAAAAGCTCTCTGAAGGCCACACCCCTACCTGAAGAATTATTGATAGGTAATTTATGGTTGCTGAAGGAGAAGAAAAAATAGCTTTTTTTTCCATGATATGGTTCATGGTAGCTCTCTATTGTTCCAAAGGATGACTCTGCACACATGTACATTTGAGTAACATTAGTTGGACTCAGTAATTTATAACAAAATTCAAAATAGATTATGAAGTTGGGAGTGGAACCTGTTGAAAGATAGGTTGGCAGAGACAGAGGGCAGAGTAAGGGGTGAATATGCTCCAAATACATGATATTTACATGTAAAATTCTCAAGTAATAAATTAAATTACATTTAAATAGCTCTTATAAGGAGTACATTACCTATATTTCAGAATAATGCTGAAAAGTGGATTAGTGTATACAATTCATAGCCAAGAAGATAATTTAAAAGAAAATACATTCATACATGTTTCAAATAAACAAAATATATTGAATAAAGTAATTGAGAAATCTTTTTTTTATCTTTTTTTTCTTTATTTTTTTTTAATTTATTT
>NC_022026.1:19585176-19586506 GCF_000317375.1 Microtus ochrogaster
GAGACCCAAATTGGAGCACCGGACAGAAATCTCAAGGTCCAAATCAGGAGCAGAAGGAGGGGGAGCACGAGCAAGGAACTCAGGACCGCGAGGGGTAATTGAGAAATCTTAATGGTCTCTATATGCACATGAAAACATGTAACCACAATACCCATACCCTACCCCATGAACAAGCATAGGCAAAACTTAAAATAATAACATTTTGTAAAGTACACTTGCATTTCATAGCATATATGTTCCATAAATCAGTAATTTCAACTTCGCAAGAAAATCATGGACAATCCCATTTTGTAGCTGAATAAATGGAAACTCATACAAGTAATATGCTTTTCCTGATCGCATGCAACTGATAAATTTGACCCTCACTAAAATACAATTGGAGATGTAGCCAGGACAGCTTCATTGTCACAAACATTTTAAGAGTCACTACAATGCAAAGTGACAGAGTATTTCATATCATATTTAACATTAATTGAATTGTTTGCTTCATTCTTGAATACTGTGCTTCTTTTATTAATGAAAATATGCAAATAGTGACTTTTTCTTCATGCTGTATGACAAAGGTTAAGGGAAAACAATGAACAATGCTTTCTGACAGATATAGCACAGCACTCAAAAATACCTGCATAATAACAATAAATAGTAAAAAAAGACAATTCTATCTTTCATCCCACAGAATATGGGGCTATCCTCCTAGTCTTCACTGAGATTTATCCAGTTTACTCTATTTTTCCCCACCCCAACCTTCCTCACAAAAAAATGTTTGTTAAAAAATTTTCAGACAGATTTAAGTCATTAACATATTAAGAGTAATTGGTGTTATTTATACAACCGATTCACCATGATACAATTTTATGATAGTGTTTTCTATGGAAAGAGTCTTCTATTGTATTTTATTTGACTCAGCTGTCCTCATGAAATATGTTTTCATTTCTTTTATGGCTGAGAAGAAAATTCTGAGAAATGCAATGATATTCCAAAGATCAACATAGCAATGAATACAGGCAGAGTAGGAAAGAACTCAAATATCTTCCAATCTCAAGCTACAGATTATTCTGCCCAGGTTGTCTACCATTAAGAAGAGACCTGTTCTGGCTATTACAAATAATACTGCTATGAACATAGTTGAACAAATGCCTTTGTCATATGATAGGGCATCTCTTGGGTATATTCCCAAGAGTGGTATTGCTGGTTCCAGGGGTAGGTTGATCCAGAATTTCCTGAGAAACCAAAACACTGATTTCCAAAGTGGTTGCACAAGATTGCATTCCCACCAGCAATGGATGAGGGTACCCCTTCCTCCACAGCCTCTCCAGCAAAGGCTATCATT
>NC_022026.1:19587021-19598922 GCF_000317375.1 Microtus ochrogaster
CCAAGGACAATGGCACGGGGTTTTGATCCTACTTCATGTTCTGGCTTTGTGGGAGCCTAGCCAGTTTGGATGTTCACCTTCCTAGACACGGACAGAGTGGGGAGGACCTTGGACTTTCCACAGGGCAGGGAACTCTGACTGCTCTTTGGACTAGAGAGGGAGGGGGAGAGGAGTGAGGGGAGGGGGAGAAGGGTGGGAAGAGGGGGAGCGAAATGGGAGGTTGGGAGGAGGCAAGAACTTTTTTTTTCCTTTTCTCAATAAAAAAAAAATTAAAAAGAAAGAAGAGACCTGTTTTGTTTACAGGACCAATATTAAAACTGCTGACATTGCAATTTGTATTCCCAAATATCTTTCTAAAATGGAGGTTATGTAAGCAGATATGATGCTTTCCAAGTTTTGTCTGTTTGGCTGATGGATTTCCACAGTTTGCACTATAATTATAAGCTGCTGCTGGTTTTAACTACTTGAAATGAAAACGCAAAGCATGTTCAATATTTACATTTCATTTTCGTTGGTCTTACTCATTTTATTGTTATTAAATTTCATGTTACAATTTTATGATTTTTCACTTGCATGAATATTAATCAGAATAGGAAATGTGCTCAGTGATTCAAATGCACGGAGATTTTAAAGTATTTGGCTAACAAAATCTAATTAGGGTGACAGTGATATGTCCTGCAAAGAAAAACAATCTTTCAGAGAATTGGAAATTACTGCCATGTCCCTGTGTTCCTGCAGACTGCACTGTGAACAAAGATAGTAAATAAAGAGTATGGTAATCACTCTCTTCAAATCCCTGGAGGCAATTAAAAATAACATGCTTTCACTGTAGTTTGTTTAATTTTGGTATGCAAAAAGTTTTTTCTCCTCTCAAAGAGTCTGACTATTTATTGATGATGATTGATTGGTCATAGTGTGTGAAGGTTGTCTCTGAAGCACTGTAATGTGAGCACCTAAAAGAGTCATCTTTTTTTTCTACACGTTATTTGTTGCATTTTCCAAGTTATGTTCTGTAGGGCTTCGAATGATGTCCAATGGAACCAAGAATTTTGTTTTGTTCCTTCATATCATATATCTCAACTGTCAAAATAATTTTCTTGTCATTGGTTAATGATTCATGAAGAAATATATTTTCAGGATAGTTAATATATGTTGATGTTGTGGTCATATACTTATTTTCAGAAATCCTCAACATGTTGACTAAAATTCAAACTGACCTTACCAAATTGACTAGGATTATAAAAGGTAAGGGCTAGTAGAGTTTTTGAATTTAATTTAACCCATATCATCTTTGACAAGTAGTTAAATTACGGAGAGCACAAGAAAAAATGTTCTTCTCTGCTATCACAGGATGTTCTGGTAGTTGGTTTTAACTACAGAAAGGGTCCTGGTTTCTTGGCTTTTTCTTACTCATTAATCTTCAACTTTTTCACAGGTCTATTTAGACTGTATAGTTTTGCCTGCATGTATCATATCAAACAATCAAGGGTCAGATACATATACAGACTTTGTGTTTCATGATCCTTTAAATGTTTCAATCACAGTATTTGTCATCAACATTATTCAACAGATGCCATACAACTGGATACTTATAAACTGTTCCTCACAATAATAGAACTCAAAGAGGCAGTTGTTCTACCTTATACAAAAATGTCTTCACAACCCTCTGAAACCTGTGTTATCATATATGGCCAAGACCCTAAACACTGTAATAAAACATTATCTTCTAATGCTGAAGGCATAAAGAATGTCCCCAGGTTCCTCAAAATTTCCACATAATAGGAAGTAATAGATAGGATAGATGGGAGAGAGTAGATGAGGGCCAGTGGGGAGGGGTAACTACACTAAATACTTTTTGGAAAATGTCGTATATAATCCTTTTACTGCAGTAACTTCCTAATATATTTACATATAATTACAATATATTTACATATAATATACATGTAATTACATTATATATTATATTATATAGTTTGAAAAAAGATACCTTATAACTGAAAGGCAATGAATGTCCCTTAGACAAAGATGGCTAACAAAAAAGGGAGGTAACACATGCATTTAATCACAGCACTCAGGAGGCAGAGATAGTTGGATATCTTTTCAGTCTGAAGGCAGCGTGGTCTAAAGAACAAATTCTAGGACAGCTGGGGCTAGAGAAACTTAGAGAAACCCTGTCTCAGAAAAGCAAACAAAAATTAAAAAAAAATCACAATCAATACCATCAATACATCTTTTGAAGTTTTGGCCACTGGGTCCTATAGACCCCCCTAACATTACAGGCTACCTATATATCCCTAAACACTGCAGGTGACTGCCAGTACTCTTAGTTAACCTCCATAATTTTCTCATCAGAACATATTGATGAACATACCATATACTCGATTCTTGGAACATGTAGAAATCAATTCTATATTTCCTGGAAGCTTCATTTTAACTGGCTAGCTTTCACAGTTCTAGAGGGTACTCTAAAAGCTACACATGAGAAACAATCAGCAGTCTTATACAGCTGTATACCCTGGAAAATAAGATAGCAACTAGACTGGTACGATAAGCCCATTGGTGCAATTGTGACATGAATGTTACAGAAGCAGTCAAGCACTTTCTGATTTGACTTAAAACCCATCCCACAAGATGGATCCCATATTGAGCACCACAACTGAAACTAATAACCTGTGACTAAATAAGCCATAGACCCTAGAGGCAAATCTAGTATAATTGTTCTGCTAAATGGACACAGTATTAATCCAAAGCCTAATAACTGTATCACTAAATAGATTAGTTCATTTCTCAGTCCCAATTAGAGAAGCTTCTTTTTGTGATAAATGGTAATTAACATAGAAAACCACAACTGGTCAAGGTACACATAAGAAGAGACTGTAGAATGGTTAACTTTAACTGGGACATCACAGTCCCACCTCTCAAGGCTCAGGAATGATTAAGAGAAGCCAAATGACTGATAGAGCTGGAGGCAATGAATGACTACAGGGAAACCTTGTTTTCAGGTTATTAGAGAATTGCACCCATCAACTCACAACAGTTGTGTTAGCACATGTAAAACCTATACAAGAACAAGCTAGACATGAATCAAACCTAGAGTGAGGAGGTGGTCACATCTCACTACTAGCTGAGGAGTTAGTGACAACTAATGGATGTTGTGATAGAGTAGCCTATGATAGGCTACCTATGATAGAGTAGATGCCCTTACACTCATGATCATATTGGCAGCACTTAGCGAACTCTATGAGTTTAGAGAGAGAGAGAAAGAGAGAGAGAGAGAGAGAGAGAGAGAGAGAGAGAGAGAGAGAGAGAGAAGAAATTGGTACTGAATAGTTGTAAGCAATGTAAGCAGGAGAATAAGGGAGGAGAGAAATGGTGATTGACTTGATGAAAGCACATGATATGAATGTAGGAAATTCTTTTTGTTGTTGTTGTTCTTTAAAAGACGTTGTAATTATTTGAAGGGAATTGGTTACAACATAAGTCAATTCATGCCTAATTCAAAAACAGTAAAGTAATGAGACTTTAGCATGCACATGTAAATACATGAGACTGTGGAGAGAATAAATGATTTTTATCTTTGTGAGGTGCCTCCTTTCTCCTCGTGTATGCATACAGATGTATGCCACTGCCCCACAGCAAACAAATATGAATTTCTCACCTTGCCATTCAGCTCTTTGCATCATTTGTCTTCACTTCTCTGTCTAGCATTATCCAGCTGCAGTCTCTTCTCCTGTACACAATTCTCAAACAGTGAAAAATTTAAAACATGCATATCAATGTCAAAATGTGAATGTATCATTTTCATATAATTTAAAGAAGTCTTTGACACTGTCTGTATTATGAAGAATTTGAAGAGTACACTAACTGACTAATTCATAGATCAAAACCAATTTGGAATTTGCTCAGTTCAACAGGCATTACCATGGTCCCTAGGGAGATGTTGGGTTTACTCCTATGAACTCCATTCTGGAGAGAAAATGTCAGAACTGCAAGCTTAAGTGATAATTCCAAGCTAGCGATAATGCACATGAATGGTCACAGTGCAGATATAAAGTATCCTTGTCAAGTGGAACACACAATTAAATATACACCTGAGAGCTTTCACATATTACTGAGAAGTTTATTAACAACAACAACAACAAAAAAAACCAAAAACTGCTATCAATTTCCCCATGTTATCATGATCTAACAGACAAAATATAGCTTCTGTTGAAAAACAGAAAGAAGAATAATCATCCTTAATTTCAAAGTCATATGTTAATCTATACACATGATGGATATTTAGGATTTACACAATTATTTTATAAATCAATGCTCCTCACTTTTTAAGAAACAGAGAAATTACCTGATGAATACTATGAATATATATTAACACTAAATGGGTTCAAAATGCTGTCCTGGAAACCAAGTTCCCAAGTATAGCCATACTTTAGTCCATGAGTCATGCTGCAAATATCGTGGTTAGAGTCTAGAAAGTCCCAATCCTATTTTTGCAGTAATGTTCTGAGAATGGAATGCCATCGCTGAGGGTATTTATGTCTAAATCCCTAGGAGAAGCTGGACAAGACCCAGTATCACAGGCAAAGTAATTTAACCCAGGTTTTGTTCAAATGGCATCATTTGCTGTGTCAGAAGGATAGAAGTAAGGTTTGGAGGCATACCTCTAAAGAATAACCTAGGTTTGTTATAATTATCATAATTGCAGTACTAATTATTATTAGTAATATTAATAATAGTAATTATATGTTGTCTACATTATATCAGCAATTTTGCATGAAAAACATGGACATACTCATGTAAATCTTGCAAAAATCCCCAAATATATACTATTAGTGCAGGTAGCTACTAAGGGATTGACCCTATTTCTATGGCTTTGTTCTTTATTTTTTTAATTTTTATTTATTTATTTATTTTCCATTCAAAAATTTACACTTCCTCCCCTCCTCCCATTCCCCTCCTGTTCCCCCACTTACCCTCCTCCCTCCCCCTTCCCCTTAAGAGAGGGCAGGGATCCTGGAAGTCCTAGGCCCTCCCACCTACATCCAGGCCTAGGAAGCTGTGCATCCAAATAGACTAGGGTCCCCAAAAGCCAGTAGATGCAGTACAAACAAGTCCCAGTGCATTTATAAATGGTTTCTCAGTCAGCCCCCATTGTCAGCCCCTTTCAGAGTTCCGGTTTGATCACATGCTCTTTCAGTCCTGATCCAGCTGGATTTGGTGAGCTTCCATTAGAACAGGCACTCTGCCTCAGTGGGTGGACCAACCCCTCGAGGTCTTCCTTGCTCGTCTTTTCCCTCCTTCTGCTCTTCAACTGGAGCTTGGAAGCTCTGTTCTTTGCTCTGATGAGGGTCTCTGTCTCTACCTCCATCCATTGCAGGACAAAGATTCTATGGTGATATTCGAGATAATCATCAGTGTGATAGTGGGACAAGGACAGTTAAGGCACCCTCTCCTCTGCTGCCCAAGGACCTAGCTGGGGACATCTCCGTGGACACCTGGGATCCCCTCTAGAGCCAAGTCTCTTGCCAACGCTAAAATGGCTCTGTTAATATAGATATCTTCTTCCCTACTCCTATAGCCGCCCTTCCTCCATCTCCACCCTCCCACTCCCCCAAGCTCTCCCCAGTCTTTCCCTTCTCCCTTCTCTCTCCCCTCTCCCCTTCTCCCAGCCCCACCCTCACCCCTGACCCTATCCCCATGATCCCAACTTTTGCCAGGAAATCTTGTTTGCTTCCAATTTCCAGGAGGATCTATATATGTTTTTCTTTGGGTTCACCTTGTTATTTGGCTTCTCTAAGCTTGTGAACTGTAGGCTTAATGTCCTTTGTTTATGGCTAGAGTCCACTAATGAGTGAGTACATACCATATTCATCTTTTTGGGTCTGGGTTATCTCACTCAGGATAGTGTTTTCTATTTCCATCCATTTGCATGCAAAATTCAAGGTGTCATTGTTTTTTACCACTGAGTAGTACTCTAATGTGTATATAATCCACACTTTCTTTATTTAGCAATGTAGGCTGGTTTTCTTTGCTTTATTATCTGTAACTTTTCCACTGAAACCAAGATGTATTATCCAATTTCCCATTTTATATGTGTACTCAAATATAGACGAAATCCATAATGCATTTTCAGCAGAATATTTTACCTTTTCCAAAGTACATTTTATCCAATTACTCCAGTCTGATAGCCAGAATATTTTTGCTTTATTGTTCCTCATATATACTACACATGTAATTCATTACAGAATAAAGCTCAGCTTTCAAAATAATCCCTATCAGTCAACATCTCTCCATTTCCCCTGACACCATCAGCTTTTGCTTACAACAGTGGAATAACCTAGCTGTTCTCCCTTTAAGCAAGTTTGATTGGCTGGAGAAAGGCTGCATGTTTCCAAGTGGCAGCTGGTGAGGCCAGACAGAGCCAGATAATAATAGCAAACTCTTTGAATGTACTACTGTGCTATGGACAACTTGCTATGTATGTAAGTAGCATATTCAGAACTCACAATAACCCTGCGAGCCATGTTCTATTCTTATCATCTCCATTTTACAGAGGAGAACACTAAAGGATGGAGAAATCACATAAGATTTCAAGTTCTTCCAGCCAGTAAATGGTGAGACCAGAATTCAAAGCAAGGTGGCCTGGCTATAGAATGTGATTTGATCATTTCTCTACCTCTGAAGAAAGCCATGTGCTCCTAACAAAGATCATTTGCTTTAGATAAAGAACACTCATTTGGTACTTCCATATATTTAAACCATTATATACCTTTCTCCATATTTACTTGTAATGATAATATAAAGTATAAGACTGTATATCAACCTCCTTCATGGATATAGCATTTCCTTTGTTAGCATGAGAAATAGCTCCCAAGAAATGTGGTTTGCAAACAACTCACTTAAAAAAGCTGGAAAATGATTTAGTGTATCTCTGGCAATTATCAGTCAGTGAACCCCATTAGTAGGCAAGATCTATTAATGCCAATCACTTCTCTCTAAGATTTTAAGAGGGATATCACATAATAGAGAAGGCATGCATTTCTACTGTAACTAGGAATGCAATCACTCTAACACTGCTCATCACATGTCACCACGATCTGTTGTTTTGCATATCTTTGATGCAGAATAAAAAGAAAAATGTACTTTTCAGATTTGAATCAAAAACTCTTAGAGCATGCCTAGAAAACAGTGAGTTTTTCGTGATAAATTACTAAATAACTGAAGTAGAATTGGCATAGCCAGTCATGTCCACTTTAAACAGCTTTTAAATGAACATCTTAGATAGCCATTCTTGCCTGGCTTCCCTCCTACACTTGTTAGCTACTTATTTTTAAACTTCTAAAGCTCTTCACATATCTCCTTGATGACTTCATCTACTCAATTGACTTTTAATGCTATCTTCATATTGAGGGTTCTAAAATGTTTATCTTTAGCTCACACCTGCCGTTTGAACTTGAGATTCATATAGCCAGCTACTTATCTACATCTCTATTTAGATGCCTGCATTCCAATCTAGCATGTTCACTACTAAAATCTTGGGGTTTCCCTTCCATACTTCTACTCCAAAAGTTTTTCCTATTTAGCAGATAGAAATTTTGCCATTTCAACAACTTTTAAGCAGATGCATGCCTTCCATCTTAATTCAGGCCAACATCCATCCCTTGTCTTAATTATTGCCAAACTATCCTAACTCATTTCCTTGATTCAACCTGTGTTCCCCTACAAATAGCCTGTACACATCAAACCCTGTGATCCTTTTAAAGCTGAAGCAAGCAATATCATTTCTCTGTTCAAAACCATCTTATTCCTTCCAAGACTACTTAGAATTAAATACAATTTTACTTAGAATTAAATCCAATTTCTGTACAATTTTGAACAAGCTGTGCATAGCCTGAGTGGCTTCCAAGCATCTGACCTCAGATGCAGCTTGCCACAATTCTTTATTATTTTGGCCTCACTGTCTTTCTTACTCTTTGGGGATCATACCAAACATTTTTTTTTAAATATTACCTCTTCTTGTCATAATTTCTTTTAGATTTTCTCCTCAAAGGCTTTGTTTACAAGTTGAATTTCCTATGATCTATGAATTTCAAGATTTTTTTACTCTGTCCTTATTTATTTTGATAGCATTTATGATTTTTACATATATTCACTCTTCATTTTAATCTTTGTCTCTTTCTAAGCTCCATGCAAACAATGACCTCCTGTGTTTGTCATACAAAGAGTAGTCTGTGTAATAGACTTGATACTTAGCAACCTTGAAGAAACTAAAGAATGGCAGATTATTGAAAGTAAATGAAAAATTTATAATTCATAATTTTAACTGATGAAAAAAATCACAAATCCCCCAATCCTTCAGTTCAAAATGCAAGTGAAAATTTAATTTAGAAATGAACTACAATGTTGTCTCTCACATGTATTCTGTTTCCCTAATGATTAGTATATATAGAGGATGTGGAATGTGCACAATAAATATTGAATGAGAGGACAAATTTATTAGGAAGAAAATGCCTAACTATTACATCTTGTACATCCTAGGTTGTCATTGAGACCTACTTGTTAAAGGAGACTGTAAAATGTTTTTCAATTGTTGGCCACTAGGGCCATGCATGGTAGCAGTGGATTTTTATTTGAATAAAGTAGCCTTTAGCACTGTCATTAATCTGGTGATCTGATTTGTTTACAAGGGCTCCTTCATATGACTTTCCTAGCCATATTCTTGTGGGAGAATTAACCTTTTCTTATCTGAATAAATAGATGTTTGAGGCAGTATAGGGGAAATTACTGTACTGTAAAGAGTTAAGTCCTTGACAAAGAATCAAAAATATCAAATGGAAAAAAAGAAAGCATATTTAACAAGTTGTGCTGGCATAACTGGGTATCAACATGTAGAAGAATGAAAATAGATCCATATCTGTCATCATGTATAAAACTCAAGTCAAATGGATCAAAGACCTCAACATAAAGCCAGCCAAACTGAACCTTATAGATGAGAAAGTGGGAAATACACTTGAAAGCGTTGGTACTGGACAACACTTCCAAAATATAGCTAGAGCAACACAAAAACACTGAGAGAAACAATTAATAAATGGGACCTCCTGAAACTGAAAAGCTTCTGTAAAGCAGAGGACATGGTCAACAAGACAAAACAACAGCCTACAAAATGGGAAAAGATCTCACTAACCTCACATCAAAAAAAGATCTGATCTCCAAAATATACAAAGAACTCAAGAAATTGGTCATCAAAAGAACTCATAATCCAATAAAAAATGAAGTGCAGACAGAAACAGAGAACTCCCAACAGAGGAATCTAAAATGGCCGAAAGACACTTAAGGAAATGTTCAACATCCTTAATCATCAGAGAAATGTAAATCAAAATAATTCTGAGATTCCATCTTACATCTGTAACAATGGCCAAGTTCAAAAACATTCACGACAACTTATGCTGGAGAGGTTTTGGGGAAAAGGGAACACTTTTGCATTGCTGGTGGGAATGCAAGCTGGTACAACCTTTCTGGATGTCAGTGTGGTGATTTCTCAGAAAATTAGGAAACAACTTTCCTCAAGACCCAGTAATACCACTTTTTGGTACATAACCAAAGGATGCTCAATTGCGCCACAAGAACATGTGCTCAACTGTGTTCAAAGCAGTTTGTTTGTCATAGCCAGATCCTTGACACAATCTAAATGCCCCCTGACTGAAGAATGGATAAGGAAAATGTGGTACATTTACACAATGGAGTACTAAACAACAGAAAAAAAAAACAATGACATCTTGAATTTCACAGGATGGAGCTAGAACACATTAATTTGAGTGAGGTAACCCAGACACAGAAAGACAATTATCACATGTACTCACTCATGTGGTTTCTAAACATAAAGCAAAGAAAACCAGCCTACAAACCATAATCCCAGAGAATTTAGACAACAATGAAGATATTAAGGGAGCTGGAGAGATGGCTCAGAGGTTAAGAGCATTGCCTGCTCTTCCAAAGGTCCTGAGTTCAATTCCCAGCAACCACATGGTGGCTCACAACCATCTGTAATGGGGTCTGGTGCCCTCTTCTGGCCTTTGAGCATAAACTTGTATATTCCACAAACGTAGTATGTGCTCCTAAGCAATGAACCATGACTCTAGACATAAAAATGTATTTATAGAATTGTTGAATAAATCAGATATCAGTTGGATGATACCCACTTGTACACTATGTTATATGCTTCCTTAAACTGTTCTTGAAACTAGCTTGCAAATGTTTCATTGAAAATATTTTCATCTATGTTCAGCAGGGAAATTGGTCTGATGATGTATTCAATTTTTGGTCTATATTTATCAAATTTTGCTATAAGGGATTCATAGAATGAGTTTAATAGTATTTTTTTAGTTTTCTGTTTTAAGGAATAACTTGAAAAGTGTTGATATTAGATAAGAATTCATCAGTAAATTCCAGTTTGGCCTTATCTTTGTTGGACTATGTAGGTGCCATTTTCAATCTTGTTGCTTGTTATAAGTGTATTTGAATTATTTATATTTTCTAGCTTTAATTTTGGTATGCCATATGAGTATAGAAATTTTCTACTTCTTCAAAGTTTTTCAGGTTATTTTGGACATGAGTTTTCAAAGTATTTTCTAATTTTCTTTAATATTTTATTGGTGTCTCATGTAGCAATTCAATTTTCTTCTGTAATTTAGTCATGTTGATCTCCTCCCACTTTGGTTTGGCTAGTGTTTAGTCAAATTTCTACAAGTAGCAGATCCTTATTTGATTGATTCTATTTGTCTTTTATTCTTTAATTATTAATTCATGCCCTAATTCTTTCATTTTCTTGCTTTCTTCTATGTTGAGGAATGGCTTATTTTTTTACTGATTTTTACTGAGCTCTAATTTTTTTTTCTGCTTTCCTCCCTGCCTCTCCCCTCCGCCCTTCAAATCTCTTCCCAGGTCCTCATAATCCTAATTTTTCAGGAGATCTTGTCTTTTTCTACTTCCCATGTAGATTACATCTATGTAAGTCTCTCTCAGTGTCCTCATTGTTGTCTAAGTTCTCTCAGATTGCAATTTGTAGAATGGTTTTCTTTGCTTTATGTTTAAAAACAATTTATGAGTAAGTACATGGAACACTTCTTCATTCCTGGTAGGAATGCAAGCTGGTACATACAGCCCCTTTGGATGTCAGTGTGGAGATTTCACAGAAAATTAGGAAACAACCTTTTTCAAGACCCAGTAAAACTACTTTTGGGTATATATCCAAAGGATGCTCAATCATGACACAAGGACATGTGCTCAATTATGTTCATAGCAGCATTGTTTGTGATAGCCAAAACCTGGAAACCACCTAAATGCCCCTCAACCGAAGAACACATAAGGAGAATGTTGTACAATTACACAATGGAATACCACACAGAAGAAAAAAATAACATCTTGAAATTTGCAGGAAAGTGGATGGTGCTAGAAAACATCATTTTGAGTGAGGTAACCCAGACACAGAAAAACAATTATCACATATACTCACTAAGAAGTGGTTGATAGCGTACTTCCCACTTTCTCTTCTATCAGGTTCAGTGTGTTCAGCCTGATATTGAGGTCTTTAATCCATTTGGACTTGAGTTTTGTGCATGGTGAGAGATATGGATCGATTTTCATTCTTGTACAGATTGACATCCAGTTTTCCCAGCAAAATTCGTTGAAGATGCTCTCTTTTTTTTCCATTGTATACTTTTAGTTCCTTTATTGAAAATCAGGTGTTCATAGGTTTGTGGGTTAAAGTCAGCGTTTTCTATTCAATTCCATTTGTCAACTTCTCTGTTTTATGCCAATACCAAGCTGTTTTCAAAACTGTAGCTCTGTAATAGAGTTTGAAGTCAGGGATGGTAATGCCTCCAGAAGATCCTTTATTGTATA
>NC_022026.1:19600819-19602572 GCF_000317375.1 Microtus ochrogaster
GAAGAATGGATAAGGAAAATGTGGTACATTTACACAATGGAGTATTACACAAGAAAATAACAACAATATCTTGAAATTTGCAGGCAAGTGAGTGGATCAAGAAAACATCATTTTGAGTGAGGTAACCCAGACCTAGAAAGACAATTATCACATGTACTCACTCATAAGTGGTTTTTAAACATAAAGCAAAGAAAACCAGCCCACAAATCACAATCCCAGAGAATCTAGGCAACAATGAGGACCCTAGGTGAGACATACATGGATCTAATCTACATGGGAAGTAGACAAGGGCAAGATCTCCTGAGCAAATTGGAAGCATGGGGACCTTGGGAGAGGGCTGAAGGGGAGGAGAGAGACAGGGAGGGGAGCAGAGAAAAATGTAGAGCTCAATAAAAATCAATAAAAAATAAATAAAGTTTAAAAAATAAGTGGTTGTTATTATTTTTAATACCTAAAGTTGCATCTTTAGTTGATTTATCTGAAATATCTTATTTTGTTTTTATATGAACACTTGTAGCCATCAACTATATTTTTGGTTTGGGGATCTACTTTTGTTACACTGTAGCATAATATGCTACAAGAAATACTTTATTTGTTCAATCTTGATTTATGGCTTAGGATGAATTTGTTTTGTTTTATGTGAGTCTGTAGTGTACATACACTAGGTATTATGTTTCCTACAACTATTTAGGAAGGACATACAATGTCCCTAGTAATTCATAAACAATATTGTATTGTTTTCATTTCCAGCTATAGAAGTCCCTTGGGTATTACACTGTATCTCCCCTTAAGATTCAGAGACAACTCTACTGGTATACTATTTGGTAAGAAGCCATTTATATTTTATTTTGAGAGTAAAAGGCATCACCCTTTGAGCATGAAAAAGAGTAAGGATTAGAGAAAATAATAAATAATATATGAATGAGAAGGTAGGTATTTGGGTTAGACGTATGATAGATTATAGAGAAAATATTACATACATAGAATATTATAGAGATAGAAATGTAGACAGGAAGATTTACAGGTGTTGTCTCAGTTATTTTTCTATTGCTATAATGAAACACCATGACCAGGACAACTTATTAAAGAGTAGCAAATAGGAAAGTATGATGTTGGAGCAAAATCTGAGGGCTAACATTTGATCTAGAAATAAAATCACAAAGCAGTGAAAGGCAACTGACATGGAATGGAGCATGGATTTTTGAAAGCTCAGATACATCCCTTCAAACAAGACCATACCTCTGATTCCTTCTCAGACAGTTCCACCAACTGGGGATCAAGTATCGAAACATTAACATATGGGGTACTTTATCACTCAAACTACCACGTGTGTTTAGAAAAGAAATTCATGAAGATTATTTCTTTTCTTCTCTTTTTCTGGTTAGGTAAATATTACAACACTGTCGATTAACAATGAATATAAAATTGCAAATAGCAATAAAAAATATGTATAATTTGAAAAAGAAATTGTGGAACTAGAAGATAGCTCAAAGTAAAAGTACTTACTACACAGGCACTGACACTTGTATTCAGATTCCTCAAGCCCAAGTCAAAACAAGGAGAAGGAGTATGTCCCTCTATAACACCTAAATTCAGTTGGTGAAGCCCAACATATTCCCAGAGACTTGTTTGTTAGTCAGTTTAGAAGAAACAGTTAAGTTCCAGGTTCAATGAGATAAAAGAAAGTGTCTCAAAAAACAAAATCGAGAACAACAGAGGACACTGTATCTTGTCCCTGCAGGGCAAGTACACA
>NC_022026.1:19602672-19614913 GCF_000317375.1 Microtus ochrogaster
GAGAGAGAGAGAGAGAGAGAGAGAGAGAGAGAGAGAGAGAAGAAATTAGACTAATAAAAGTTTAAAGTTATCCTTAAGCATTTTTTTTAAGTTTAAAAAGGTAATTGATGAGTATATAGTTCAATCATGGAAAAACAAGTTTCCATTTCTTAGTACATTGCTAATAAATTCAAATATGATATTGGAAAGCAGAGATAACATAGATTATTCTTACCTAATTTCAGATTTTTACAAGAAAGATTAGAAATTCTCAATAATAGATTATAATATTGGCTGCATTCTTTTCAGATAACTTTCACTTATATTCATGTATTATGCAGAAATGTGTCTTTTAAAGCCAAATATTTTGTGGTTTCAATCTTTCTTTTATTGATTCAAAGCTTAGTTACAGTTTATGCTAAGAGATAACCTTGTATTATATTGATTATTTTAAGTTTATAAAGGTGTGATTTATAATTCAGAATATTCTATATCTCAGTGAATGTTTCATAAGATCATAAGAGGTATATGTAGTTTCTTATTTTTGGATGAATAATTGATGGTTATCTGTCCAGTTGGTTAATAATTATTGTTTACTTCTGCTATGACTTAAGTGATTTTCTGCTTGCTGAATCTTACCATTTTTGATAAGTCTCATTTCCTATCTCACTCATTATACTTTAATTTTTTTGTTCTTATACTAACATTTGAAATGCAAATTTTTAATTTGCCCAATGTGTTAGTTTGTTTTCCATTGTGATGTGAAGGGTATTTATCTATCTGTTGTTTCATTGGTGAATTAATAAAGAAAACTGCTTAGCCTGATAGGTCAGAACGAAAAACAGAATAGAATGCTAGGAGGAAGTGAGGCAGACGCCATGTCTCTCCTCTCTCTGTCAGACTTGATGAAGCTCCAGCCCAAGATGGATGTTCACTACAATCTTCCTGGTAAGACACCACCTCGTGGTGCCACACAGATTATTAGATATGGGTTAAGCAAGAAATGAGAGTTAGTCAAGAAGAGGATAGATATAATGAGGCAGTGTTTAAAAGAATACAGTTTGTATGTTGTTATTTCG
Organism: Microtus ochrogaster; assembly: GCF_000317375.1. Lineage (NCBI taxonomy): Eukaryota > Metazoa > Chordata > Mammalia > Rodentia > Cricetidae > Microtus > Microtus ochrogaster. The sequence goes on from NC_022026.1 coordinate 19,603,731, forward strand.
GGTGAATCTAGCTGGTGAGGGAGCCAGGCGGCAGGAAGCAACCTGCAGCTCCCCACAACACCATTGATGTGATTAAACAGCTTGACAAAAATCAACTTGAAGAAGACAAGAAAGGGTCTATTTCAGCTTACAATTTTGAGATCACTTTTCATGACTGAGGGATGTCAAAGCAGGAGCTCAGGATAGCAACCTGGTTGTAAGAAATGAAGTAGGGGCCAATAAGAATTATTTCTTACTTCATGACTTTGTTATATTTCTTATACAAGCCAACTCTACTCCTTCTAGTATAGCACTATTAACAGTGGGCTTGACACCCTCATATCAAACATCTTTCAAGAAAATACATCAAAGACATACCCAAAGGCCAGTCTGATGGATGCATTTTCATAATTGAGGTTTCCTCTTCCAAGATGACTCTAGCTTGTATCAAGTTCACAAAAACCTAACCAGCACACCCATAATTACTTTCAAATACCTAATGTTGCTTCCTTACTTGTTTAGGTATCTTACAAAATAAAAATATTTTCAGTTCTTCCATTGTGTTAATTACTGTTTATATATATATATATTCATATATCTTATAAATATTGTCACTAATATTTCATATAAATCAATTAGTTTAATGTAAAACAATAGAAATGTGTATTTAAAATGTTTCCTTCATCAGTTTTCTAATATGTTCCTGTCTTTATGTCAATGTATAATTCTTTTAATGAAATCAGTTTGTAAATTTCTCTCAAAGTGTTTTTATTAGAAACATCAGAAAAACTCTACTTTTCCTTCAATTTGGAGAGTCATTTGTCTGTATATGGATTTCCATGTTGGTGAATATCTTTCTGTCAACATTAAGCATTTTGATACTCTTTCTTGCAAGTGTTATTTCTAACTAAAATTTAGATGTAATTTATATCTATGTTCCTCTCTAGGCAAGAAGCAGAATCATTAAAGAAAACTTTTTCCTCCTCTGTTTTCTTTTAAGATATTCTATTTGTTTGAGTTTTTGGATTTAAATGCTTAGATGTACTTTTGGTGGAAGGTGGTTTTTGGTCTGCAGGGTATTTTTTGAGTGTCTTGAATCTCTGGTTTTGTAATGTAGGAGAAAGATTCAATCATTATTCCTTCAAATATTTTTCTGTATACCTTCTCTCTTTCCGGCAATCACATTATGTAGACAGCAGAATTCTTTATTTCTTCTTAGATATTTGGTTTGTATTTTCAGATATCTTCCTTCTTTTCAGCCTAAGAGTTTTTATTAGTTTAAGCCTTAATATTAAGGACTTTTTCCATAAAACTGTCTATAACCAGTCCACAAAGGCATTCCACTGTTGCACTATTTTTCATTTGCGTCACACTTAATAAATATTTTTAGATTTGTAGTTCCTCTGTTTAGATTAACCATTAACAATCACTCTTAAATATTAATATATTCCTCAAGTTGTGATTTTTTTCATGTTTAAAATGTCCTTCTGGTAATGCCAACATATCTGTTTCATTTGAATCTGGTTTTGTTGTCTGTTTAATCTCTTCAAAACTGTTTTTTTCTCCTACTAACATCCATCATATTTTTGTTGATGAAAACATATAATTTTAGATAAAAGAAATTATAACAAATAGTTCTTTGTAATACAGTTATAAGACTTGCAGGGAAAAGTGTCACTATCTTGTTTTATATTGCTATCTTGTCTTTTGTTTGTTTGTTTGTTTTTTTACCATGAGCCTATGACTTGTGATCTTTGCAAGTACCTGTTGATTTTTACTACTCTAAGGTGTTGCTATATAAGGGCTTTAGATAGGTTGCTCTGATATAAATCCTTGCAAATACAACTGCAGTAAACTAGATTCTTCTGAGGGTAGGCCTTGATAAGAAGAGTGTGTAATGTTATATTTAAAAACTGATTCATGTTTTGCTGGTGAGGAAGTATTTCACAGCTTTCAATGTGATGAGTTGTGACATCTCCTCGAGGTAGAAGTTCCCAAAGCACAAGACTATACTTTTAACTCAGTCATTCAATTTTTTTCATTTATTCTCATACTATTGCAACAATTTGATAGTTCCAGTTTAAAAAATTTTCCCTTGTGGCTAGCTCTTATGACAGGCTCTACTCGTGTAATCCTGCTGTAGAGTCTCATTCTGTGCCTGTGTTTCTGCTATTCTTCTTTTGAAGAGTCTAGGAAAATCTTTTTACTTTAAATTCATACCACATTTTAGTAGACAAAACAACAAACTAAATAAATCCAATATATTCATTTGCATGTATTACCAACAACCACAAGTCATTTGATTTTAAATGTTCACTTTTCAATGAATACTACCTATGCTATATAATATTTCTCATATGATATTTTCAAATATAATTTCCAACTATTTGTCCTTTCATAATCTTACAAGCTGTCTTTTCAAAAAAGGGTTTGTTTATTTTATGTGCATACATGTATGCCTGAGTGTATATGTACCATGCATTTGCCTCCTTCACTCTCAGGGGAGAAGATGCTGCCAGCTTTCATAGAAATGGAGTTACAGATGGATGTAAATCACTATGCGGGTGCTGAGAGCAGAACACAGGACATCATGAATTCATTTTCTTTAATGAGAAGAGGCTACATTGATGTTATGCTTTTAACTAAGACTTGTTTCTATCAGGAGAGATTAAAATGATGAAGTAGACTGAAAATTACTCCTACCTCTAACCATATCATTCAGTATCAATTATATTACACAAAGAGATTTATTTTCCCTTTCAGCCCAACTAACATCAAAAATGTTGTTCTAACTAAGGCTGACTTACACCATATTGTTCAGTCTTGCTAATGTTTTGCTGCTTGTCACCAAATGTAATGAGAATCCTACAAATGCCATCCTGAAGGTATATAACCCATACTGTTTGCACTTGGTGAGAGACATGATACTAACACTTTTTGTGAAGGTATCGGAGGAACACATGCACATGAGTGTTGGAAGATTAATATCATGCTTGTTCCCATAAAAGCCAAACAACAGATGAATGGAACTTCATCAAAAGTTCCATTGGCATAGGAAATGGGCTATATGAGCTCCACAGTCAGTCTAGCTTAAACTATGGTGATGAGGTCATTTTTCGATTTGTCTTTGTATGGAGTGAATGTATATTATTAAAAGAATCTGATCAAAGTACATTTTAAGAAAAAAGAATAAGTTTAATAAAGTTTTCTATTATCTGTACTTCATGTTTTTTGAAATCCTTCACCTAGGTACAGCAAACAATATTTAACATTGTCTGGATATTTTTGGACACAGTCACTTTGAGTCCTGTGTCATTTAAGTATGTTTGGAAAATAAAGTGAAAATCCTAAGAACTGCACAGCAGAGTAATTCCCAGGTGCCATGATCCCTATGTAGCCTGTCATGTTATAACAACCTTTCTGAAGCCTTTTGTGCTTATTTGTTGTGTCAGATGAGAGGATATTGGGAATAGGGCTATTATATCTTAATGTAACTTGAAGTAATCACTTAATGTGTAATTTATGAATATAAAAAGAGATTGCACACAGAAAAGTTCAATTTTCTCAAAGTAATTAAAATATTTTAGAAGAAAATGAGAAGACCAATAAAACATAATATAAATCAACATTCTCTGTCATTGCTTGAATTTTTAAAATGAGAAGGCTGAACTAGATGACCTCTAATATCTTCCTTATCTAGACTTGGCAGTCTAGGATACTAAGTGCATTCTAGAAATAGACTAAGAGATGATTCCAAGCCATATAGTATATACTTTCAGTCCTCACATCATTGCATTAAACCTCTAAAGACATGAGTTGACTTTATCAGTATCTAATATGTTTCTATCTGACATATAGTCCAGTAACATATATAAATATGAGTTTAGTTTCTACAGGCAAATCTGGCCTCATTCTAGGTATAATAATTGTATTTGTATTACAGAAATATCAGCATAATTGTCAAAGTTGTAATCTGTCCAAATTCAATGACTTCATCATTTCTTCCAATTATGAAGTAGGGAAGTAACATGACTTAAGTCATAGTTAGAGTTTCTATTGCTGTAAAGAGACACCATGACCACAGCAAACTCTTATAAAGGAAAACATTTAATTGGGGCTCTCTTGCAGTTTAGTAGTTTAGTCTGTTATCATTATGGGGGGAGATTGGCAACAGGCAGGAAGAAATGGTGTTGAAGAAGAAGCTGAGAGTTTTACATAGATATCAGTAGGTAGTAGGGAGAGAAAGTTAAACAAGGTCTATCTTGAGCATATATAAGGCCTCTAACCCTGGCACTACAGTGCCACACTTCCTACAACCAGATCACATTCGCTCCAAGGCCAAACATTCTAATAGTGTCACTCTCTATGAACCTATGGGGGCCATTCCATTTTCATTCAAATAACCACAACTTCAAATATTTGATCTCTGAAATGAGAGTATTCATCATTCTCAGAAAGTTGATATGAACATTTCACAGGCAAATTTAACATTCAACAATGGCATCTAACAAAATTTTCTGTATGAAAATTCATATCATCATCAACTTTAGTCTTAAATAAAAGAGAATAGTTAGTCAAATAAAGATTCCTGATTTCTGATTTCTACATTCAGCTGTTTTTTTCTTTTAGTAGTTATGTGCCCTTAAGCAGATTATTTAATGTCTCTATGCCTCAGTTTCCTAACTTGCACTATGAAAATTATAATAAGACTTAATTCAAAGAGCTATTGTAAATTTAAAATGAACTAAACAAATGCAAAATACTTACACTTATGATTCACTTTAAACCATACTCAATAGACATTCTAAATGATTGTTTACACCTATAAATGCTTTGCAATTTCTGACCACCTGATAGTGGAAAATCAAGTTAGTGAAGTCAATACTGAAAGGAACATGATTTCATTGTGAACTGTCTTGATGTTCTCACATTAGCCACTTATGCTTTCACTTTGTCTGCTATGTAAATACATTAAATGATTCAAATTACTCCAGTGAATATAAGACATCTGCGTTATGTGGAATCACTTTCATCATCAGGACTGTTGTTACTATAAAACCTGAAGAATTTTAGGTACTAAAATGTAGAAGATATGACTTGAATTACTCAGTTTTTACCAACTTGTAAAGTTCAGAGTCTCAGACATAGGCCTTTTCCATTAACTTCAAACTTGGTGATTGCTGAAGATGGGAATTTTCTGTATACATCAAAAAAGTATAGTAAAATGACAAAATTTTCTGAAATATAAACAACAAAGTCTCTTAATTATTGCTGGCAAAGTCTACTTAAGCAAGCAATGCACATGAGTTGGAGAGATGGTTCAGTAAGTATTAAGAAGACTAAATTGCTTGAGGTGTGTTTGGTTCACAGCACCTACATACTGTCTCATAGCCATAACTCCAATTCCAGGAAATAGGAATATAATACCCTTGTCTGGTTTCCTGAGACACTATGTACATGTGTGGCACACTAGATATATGCAGACAAATGCTTATATATGTAAAATAAATATTATTGGAGAGTAATGTACACACCACCAATGTTGCTCAGTGGGTAAAGACACTTGCCACTTAGCCTAAAACCTGAGTTTAGTTTTGAAATGCCACAGGGATTAAGGAAAGAATCAATTCCTAGAAGGTAACCTCTGACTTCTTCTGTACATGTATGATAACATTTCTGGACTTAAAAATAATAAATAAATAAAAATGTAAAAATATACCAACAGTCATACTTAAAACTTAAGATCATCTCAATAGTGAAAAATGATGTTAAGGTAAACATGTAGTAATTCCTGAAAAAACAATTTGCAGTTTTGGCAGGACTATGAAAGTCTTTATTTATTGAAATTTTAACTTTTTTTGTGTGGGTGAGTCTTTTGCATGCATTTACTTCTGCATACCACATACCTAGCGGCTACATTGTCTAGAAGATAGATTTGGATCTTTAAGAGTTGCAGTTACAGATAGTTGTGCAACCTCATTTGTTTGCTCAGTACTGAACCTAAGTACTCTAGAAGGGCAGCAAGTATCCTTAACTGCTGAGCCATCTTTGCAACTCCTTAAATGAAAATTTACCTTATTCATTTGAAACTTCACTAACAATACCCGGTTTCTTTCCTCTCACATTGGACATGCCCATTTTATAAGCCAACAGATATTTATAATTACCTTATTTATAAAAAATGCATCTTTATCAGTATAAAAGTAAAGAATATCTTTAAGGGAATATGTGAAATAATGACTATTATAGCTATAGAGGTTTTAACATGATCAAAAATGGCAAAGTGGATAAATACTCTGCATACAAGAATTTATTCAATATTTGAACTATGTAAACTATGCACAGACACTTTCAGCAACTGAGAATGGACATATACAAAATAAAATGGAAATAAATAATCTGGGCAACTTGGACTAGAAATACATTTTTCTATCTAATTTTGTTAACAGTTGTCATAACAAGGAAGTAAAACCAAATTCTAAAAAAAAATTTCTATTTCTCCACTTTTCTTCTAGCCATATTTTAGTCAGGTGCCTCATGGTTACAGGTTTACTGATATAATTCAGAAATGCTGAATATAAACTAGAAAACATATGGCTCATGTGTCCCTCTATTATCTTATTGTCAGTCTCTACACATGAAGCTATATGCTGGTGCAAATCTTTGTTCCCTTTCCTTCACCAATTTTTATGGCTGCATAGCTTCCCTAACTGGCAAAGGAAGACTTCATCTACACTAGAAAACATCAAAGTACAACATAGTATTCTTTCCTGGTCTTTGAGTTTCTAAACATTATCTCAATCTTGAGAAATGAAAATTTGCAGATTCCCCATTTAAGTATTTCTATCCAGTTATTTTCTTTCTCACAAAGGTACATATGAAAGGCTTGGTTTCTACCTATCCATTCATATTGCTGTAAATGGAGGTGGCACTTTAACATCCTGGCCACCTAGTCCTGAATAATAACACAGAAGCTTAATATTAATTAAAACTGTTTGGTTTATTGCTAACATGTTCCTACTTTTAAATAAATACATTTCTATTAATCTATGTATTCTCACGAGGCTTGTGGCTTTACCTGTGGTCTAGTATATATTGTTGCTCTGGCAGCTGGCTCGCATTTCTTCAACTCTACCCCTCTTCCAATGAGTCCTCAGTTTGATTGTTCTGCCCTACCTTATTGTGCTTTGCCATAGGGCTAAGCAGCTTTATTATCAACCAATGAGAGCAACACATTTTCACAGAATACAGGACTACCCCACAGCATTCTCCCTTTCTGCTTAATCAAAAAGGAAGGTTTTAACTTTAACATAGTAAAATTACATACAACAAAACAGTTATCAAGGCAGAATGATAGTTACAATATCCAGTCTATTGGTATTTGACAAAATCAGAGAGAACACTCAATTATCCTATTTTGGTGACTCTAAGGCTTTATATCTAATTAATCTTTTATTATAACTAAGAAAAACTATAATTATAACTATCTAGTCTTCAACTCCATTAAAGACCTAAGAAGAAAATAATATTACCTCAGTAAGCAGGAAGTGCTAGTAAGTGATTTCCCAAAAAAATATAAGAAATAATAGAAACAGATGGCTTATTGGATAGCCACATAAGGTTCCTCTGTAATTTTGGGCCATCTATCTTTGGCCTAATGCATAGCATACCTGACAGACTTTCCTGTGAAGTAGGGAATTTTGAAAAAATGTCCTACTTCATCTTGACAAATCTTGGCAGTTGCCTACTTTGTGTCCTGCTGGTCTAATTTGGACAGTAACCATCAGGAATTGAGCCAAGGACAGTTTCTTTACGCATATCGATAATTTTGTCTTAAAGAAAAAAATTCCTGGTAGAGTTCCTTTGATGTCTATTATCTACTCTGGAGTATATTGGGACTGCCAGGAGCAGATGTGTCTCAATCTCATGAAAAATCTAAGTTATTAAAACATTTTAAATGCCATATTATATAGGTCTTTAAAAAGTTTGAAGACTACCCATCTACCTGAAATATATCTTTGGATATCCATGAAATCTACCATGACTACAAGTTTGATTATTATAAATGACTAGCTGTATTTTTGTAATTCTGTATTTTTAATTATACCTTACACTTTTTATTGAGATATATAAACAGAATAACTTAAACAAGAACAAAAATATGCACACAGCATAGAAAAATCAACCTTAAAATTTTATCAATTAATTAAAATCCATACCATTGTAAAATTGACAGCTGCTTTTTGAACTAAGTAGATTCAATTATCTACAATATTTTCCATTATATTAATCTACCATTTTCATCATTTCTATAGAATATCCTTCTTTCTTCTTTAGAAAGAAATTAAATATGACCAAATAAAATATAATTAACTACCCTTAATTGAAAACAAACATTCATAAACAATATTTTGGGAATTCGGGCATAGTTCTCTAGACAACTTCCTACTGATTGGACGTATTGGTAATCTTATGGGAACCCTGAAAAAAATTAGAATTATGGTCATTTCCTGATTTTTATACTTTATGCAGTTGTTCCATTTCAACCAACAGCATTGAAGCTGTTATGGATGTTGAATCACCTGGGTCCTCATTCCCATCGGAGACCTTTCAAGTGTCTTTCTTGACCAAATCATATTAACCTGAAAGAAATTCACAGCTTTCCATCTTCTGTGGAAAACAAAGCAGAGCTCTTTTTCAAAATAAACACTAATTTTGACATCAAGATACCTTTAAAATATATATGTTAGTTTAACTTACCAGGCTCCACAATTAAATGTCTCTCAACAGTTATCTCCTTAAGAGTGAAAGAACAAAGAAAATGTTATAATATACATAATCTAGACTCTGTGTATTTCCATCTTTATGTAACTTATTATAATTCTATTACTGTATTTCTTTTTAACACACCTTACTTTATATTCTTTAAATTACTTTTTTAAATCTATAATTGTCCTTCTTCTCTCTCCCAAGCCAATGTACATTTTTTCAAGTGTACTTCTCACTTTCTCTTTTTTTTTGAAAGAAAAAAAATTCAGCCTCCTCCCAGCCTCCCATTTCCCTCCCCCTCCTCCTACCCCTCTCCCCTTCCCCCCACTCCTCCCCCCTCTCTCTCCAATCTGAAGAGCAGTCAGGGTTCCCTGCTCTGTGGAAAGTCCAAGGACTGCCCCCCTCCTTCCAGGTCTAGGAAGGTGAACATCCAAACTGGCTAGTCTTCCACAAAGCCAGAACATGAAGTAGGATCAAAACCCTGTGCCATTGTCCTTGGCTTCTCATCAGCCCTCATTGTTCACCATATTCAGAGAGTCCGGTTTTATCCCATGCTTTTTCAATCACACTCCAGCTGGTCTTGGTGAGCTCCCAATAGATCAGCCCCACTGTCTCAGTGGGTGGGTGCACCCTTCCTTGTTCTGACTTCCTTGCTCATGTTCTCCCCCCTTCTGCTCCTCATTGGGACCTTGGGAGCTCAGTCCGGTGCTCCAGTGTGGGTCTCTGTCTCTATCTCCATCCATCACCAGATGAAGGTTCTACGGTGATATGCAATAATATTCACTCTGCGGTAAAAAACAATAATTTCTCGAATTTTGCATGCAAATGGATGGAAATAGAAAACACTATTCTGAGTGAGGTAACCTAGACCCAAAAAGATGAACATGGGATGAACTCACTCATAATTGGTTTCTAGTCATAAATAACGGTCACTGAGTCTATAATTTGTGATCCTAAAGAAGCTAAATAAGAAGGTGAACCCAAAGAAAAACATATAGTTATCCTTCTGGCTATGGGAAGAAGACAAGATTGCTGGGCAAAAAATTGGGATCTTGGGGGTGGGGTGGGATGGGGGTAAAGGGAGATGGGGAGAGAAAAGTGAGAAAGGAAGGATGGGGGGGACTTGGGGAAACGGGATGATTGGGATAAAGGAAGGTTGCATAGGGGAGCAGGGAAGCACATATCTTAGTTAAGGGAGCCACCTTAGGGTTGGGAAGAGACTTGAACCTAGAGTGGCTCTGAGGTGCCCAAGGCGATGTCCCCAGTTAGTTCCTTGGGCAGCTGAGGATAGGGAACCTATGGCCAATGTACATTTTTAAACACACTTTAGCCCCTTTAGGTGTTTCTTTCTGTACGATGCATCTCTTTACTGCTTATCAGCAATCCTTTTTGGACCATGAGAGTGTTTAAACTACTAATTGGGCATTGCTAGTATCAAAGCATTGGCTTTGGCTGCTGGTATACCCTGCTCAGTTTCCCAACATGATAAAGATAGCAACAGAGCAATACTTAACTCCCTAACTCTGGGAAGCTCCAGGGTCGATGCTGTCACTAAGATGCATGCAGTCTGTGGGCCTAAGAACCTCAATCAAGTGCTCTGTAGCAGGACCTCCCAAAAGAGCCACCCATGCTGCCAGTACTAAGACAGGAAGCTATCACTTAAAGGACACACATATCTGCTTGCCACCACCAAACAGAGCCTATCAGAAAAAAAATGTGGCAACCAAGCAGCTGTGTCTGACTCTGTTTTTGTGTGTCTAGGATCCTTTTAAAAACTATTTTAGGTCTTAATTGGAAATTCCTGCCAATAGTGGGTACCATATGAGAATGGATGTTTCTCTATCCTGACCTATCACACAGCTGCTCCAAAATAATCACTCAGAGGCTTAATAGTAATTATAGAATGTTTGGCCTATAGTTCAGACTTATTACTAACTAGCTCTTACATTTAAATTAATGCATTTTTATTAATCCAAATATTGCCACATGGTCATGGCTTGCCTATGGCCAAGGTACTCTTGCATCTTGTTTTTTTTTTGGGGGGGTGGCTTTTAAGTCTCTTCCTCTTGCAATTCTTCCCTTCAGTCTCCCTGTATTCAGTTTGGCTTTCCAGCCTAGCTTGATTCTACCTGGCATAGGACCAATTTGCTTTCATTATCAACCAATGAGAGCAATAGTCATTTGCAACATAAAGAACAGTTATCACACAGCATATTACCTCTATTCTTTCAATTAAAAATCTCTTTTTCTATTACAAACAATGCTGCTTTGAACATAGTTGAACATATACTTTTGTTGTATGATAGGGCCACTCATGGGTATATTCCCAAGAGTGGTATTGCTGGGTCCAGGGGTAGGTTGATCGCGAATTTCCTGAGAAACTGCCACACTGCTTTCCAAAGTGGTTGCACAAGTTTGCATTCCCACCAGCAATG
>NC_022026.1:19617595-19618047 GCF_000317375.1 Microtus ochrogaster
ATTTCTTCCTTGACCCAGGTGTGGTTCAGTAGTTGACTGTTCAGTTTCCATGAGTTTGTCGGCATTCTGGGGGTAGCATTGTTGTTGCCTTCTAACTTTAATCTGTGGTGATCAGATAAGACAGAGGTGGACACTGATATTTTTTGGTATCTGTGGAGGTTTCCTCTGTTTCAGAGTATGTGGTCAATTTTTGAGAAGGTTCCATGAGCTGCAGAACAGAAGGTATATTCTTTCCTATTTGGGTGGAATGATCTATAGATGTCTGTTAAATCCATTTGCTTCATTACCTCTAACAGTTCTCTTAATTCTCTAGTAGGTTTCTGTTTGATTGACCTGTCCATTGGTGAGAGAGGTGTGTTGAAGTCTCCTTCTACTAGTGTGTGTGGTTTTATGTCTGCCTTGAGTTTTAGTAATATTTCTTTTACATAAGTGGGTGCTTTTATATTAGGGGC
>NC_022026.1:19618340-19620077 GCF_000317375.1 Microtus ochrogaster
TTTTTTTACATGTTGTTTAAGGTACTCTATTGCTTTCATAAAGTCAATTTTTTCCTCTTCTTCTGTGTTAGGATGTTAAAGTCCTTCTGTTATAAGATCATTGTGTTCTGGTGTTTTCATGTTGTTTTTCAGATTGTTGGGTGAATTCTTGCCTTGGTGTCTGTCCATCTCCTCCTATCAATGCTATCTAATGGGTCTTTTAAAACAGGATCACGTTTCCCTGCTGGCCAGGGGCCCCGCTTACAAAATGCCCTAGCTCCGTTTCCTGGCTCCCGCCACGGGCCAAGATCTCTTTCACCACTCAGAAGGGTCTTCAGGACCAGGACCAGGCTCCCCATTCGCCAGGGACCTCACCAACAAAAGACCTACCACTCTGCAGGCCAGCCACCAAAACAGAGAAACTCCTGCTGCCCTCTGCCCCGAGCTCCCGATCCAGCACCCAAACAGGCTAAACTGGGTGATCCTGCAGCCCCGCGGAAGTGAGGGGGAGTGAAGGAGGCTCCTGGGCGCAAGCTGGGATGGGCCAGGGAGGGAGAGGTCGTAGCTGAGAAGGTACCAGCCCTCATAGACTAGGGGGGTGGGTAAAATTCGAGAAGTCATTGTTTTTTACCGCAGCGTAGTACTCTAATGTATATATATTCCACACTTTCTTCATCCATTCTTCCATTGAAGGGCATCTAGGTTGTTTCCAGGTTCTGGCTATTACAAACAATGCTGCTATGAACATAGTTGAGCATATACTTTTATAGTATGATAGGGCATCTCTTGGGTATATTCCCAAGAGTGGTATTGCTGGGTCCAGGGGTAAGTTGATCCCGAATTTCCTGAGAAACCGAAACACTGCTTTCCAGAGTGGTTGCACAAGTTTGCATTCCCACCAGCAATGGATGAGTGTACCCCTTTCTCCACAACCTCTCCAGCAAAGGCTATCATTAGTGTTTTTTATTTTAGCCATTCTGACAGGTGTAAGATGGTATCTTAAAGTTGTCTTGATTTGCATTTCCCTGATCGCTAAGGAAGTTGAGCATGACCTTAAGTGCCTTTTGCACGTAATGGCTTTGTGGGAACCTAGGCAGCTTGGATGCTCACCTTACTAGAAATGGATGGAGGTGGGGGTTCCTTGGACTTCCCACAGGGCAGGGAACCCTGATTGCTCTTTGGGCTGAGGAGGGAGGGGGACTTGATTGGGGGACGGGGAGGGAAATGGGAGGCGGTGGCGGGGAAGAGAAGGAGATCTTTAATAAATAAATAAATAAAACAGAAAAAAATCTCCTTTTTTTGTCCCTGTAGATCTCCATATCTCTGGAAGGAATTAAAGAAAAACAACCCACAGTGATGCCATGAAATTTGCATAATAATCCCATCACTTGAGCAACATCAATCATGTCATGTGCTTTGCTTGCACTGAAAAGTTTGACATATGATCAGCACTTGATTTCAGCTTCTCTGGAGATCTGATGAGATGCACAGTCACCAATAGTCATTCATTATTATTTTGAGACAGCTTTTTTTTAGGGAGACAAAGTATACACTTCACATAAAAGCTACCAAATAAGTTTCTAATTTGCTCAGTTTCCTTTAAATACTTCAGAAGAAAGACAAAAGGGCACACAAAAGAGAATGCTTTGATGATCACAATTTGTATAACTAAGGTATATACCAAAATGAAAACACTGCTGCCTTTATCCTGCACAAAAGCTTATTACATTTCTTTTTTTTTTTTCTTTTTTTTTTTTT
>NC_022026.1:19620462-19628954 GCF_000317375.1 Microtus ochrogaster
CTCATTGGGACCTTGAGAGCTCAGTCCAGTGCTCCAGTGTGGGTCTATGTCTCTAACGCCATCCATCCCCAGATGAAGGTTCTGTGATGATATGCAAGAACTTTTTGATAATGATATATAATTTAAAAAGCAAATTATATTCCACAGTACATATTTAGTATATTACTCAAATAATAGAAAAGTCAGTATTTGGCTTGCAATGAAACAGATTTTCCAGGGAAGTTACTTTATCCTCAATCTCACCTTTCCTATCTGTAGAACCAAAGATAACTACTTAAGCAAATTGTAAAAATTAAATGAGATGCAATGTGTAATGTTTATTATAGTGTGTTACTCTGTACTACAGTAGGTATGCTACAAATAATGCCATTGACATTATCATACAGTTGTGATGAAACACATCATGTAAACTGTACAGTCATAAATTGATGTATCATTATATCATATTAAATGGGTTAAGTGAAAATCTAACATGGAAAATAGGATAATTAAATATTATATTAAAATGGTAAACAGTTAATCCTATAGAAAATAAAATGTTGATGTAACGAGATACCTGAACTAGGATAAGTACAAGTAAATATTAATATAGGTGTCAGTATTACCAGGAAAGTAAGAATATACACTGACATGTTGGTTTCTATGGTTTACAATTATGATTATAAATTGCTACCTTCAGTTCCTCCATTTGACAGAAGTGATCATAATAAAGACTACATTATTACAACTAGTACTTGATGACTGCCATCAATATGGCACCTCCAAAATATGTTTCCTGTCCAAATTGACCAGTTTCTTTCCTATTACTCCTAAAGTTCATAAGCTGTAACACATGAAAGCATTTTAGGCACAAACATTTCTAGTGATCAATTTCCCAACTATGAATGCAGATTAACAGGACTATCAAGATTACTGATTTTGAAAGTCATTAATTTTCATTATTTCTTAGCAGAAAATAGTCATTTTAGATAAGTTGTTTTAAAAAATGAATTCAATATTAAACAGCCTCTAGAAGAAATATAAAAGTATAAGTGTGTAGTATCCAGACCATGCTATAAGTTCTGATCTAGGGTTACATATGTGAAGAGTGAATGTTTAATCAAATAGCTTTGCCTTTTATGTCTTATTGTCTTGTACATTGAAAAAAATAAATGTATAGAGAAAAGAGAAGTGATAAAATTTTCCAGAGATTATCACGACAATTTATTTTCTCTCTTATACACAATGATCACAATGTTAATTAGACTCCTTTTTCTTGCATTTGAGTGACTACTTAGGATTACTCCAAGCAATATAAGTGCTATGACACAATTCATACTAAGGCAGACAATTATATGCAGCATGAGTTTCGAGACACATGAGTGAGCCAGTTCTGAGATGATCCTTTACTCAAGTTATTTGATCTCATTGCACAGAAATTTTGTAGCAGAGACATTTTGGCTGTGCCCTATACAAACACCTACATCTTACATATATAAATGATTTCTTTCTCAGATTCAGTTTTGATATAAATGGGGATATAGATAAAGGGATTTAAAGAATGTAAAGTAGGTGGCACTAGTGAAGTTTCTAAATATTTGATAATTCAAAAAAAAACTCTTCTTGGAATTGTTTTCAACAAACAACACACAAGTTGACTGAAGACTGACTGAGAAACTGACGTTTGGTCCTTGTGGCTCTTTGGAACACAGTTTTGCAGTGCTACAAATCTGTGAAACTATCAGGGTGATAAATATAAAACTATATTCAAATTTGTCTGCAGGCAATGATCATTTATTTGTTCTATGATTATGTTGATTTTGAAAGCAATACTGCTGAGTTTTAAATTATTATTAGGGGAAAACTAGTTCAAAAAATTTAGGAATTATTGTGTCTCGTGATTCTCCATTACATTTTTCATGGCACTTAATTTGTCTCTGAAGGATCTTGTTCAATTCCTACATATCAGGTGTGCTTATTTTTTCCCTTGCCTCCACAATGAGATTAAACACACTTATGCTGATACATATTTTCAGCTGCTAACTAAAATTGGTGCTTTTGTGCTGTGAATGTCACTTGGATTTCTCCTTCAGAACAATATATTTATTTAATCGACTGTAGTGGTAGCTGATGATAATTCAGACCTCAGTCACTCCATGTAAATTCCTCTTTGATGTCCAAAATCATAACTCTTTCCTTAGCAAATCCCAAATAAAGTGACTGATTTATATTGGGATATAGTATCACTGTCTTTTTTAAGAACATTCCTGAATCATCCTTGTGGTTTCTCCATAGCACCACATAGGCTCAATTGAAGTTTCCATTAGAACTGTATATAGCGGAATTTTTCTCTCTACTGAATCTAACTTCTCTAGCACACATACAAAAGTTATCCTTCAATATATCCCCATCACATAAATATTTTCCTTAGGATTGGATTTCTTAATGGAATAATTAGCAAAATTCAAAGTGGAAAAGGTGGAACTTTATGCAATTTCAAGTATCAGATAGCAAAGGAAGTATGGTTTAAGGTGATTGCTTTGAAAGGCCACCCTAGTACAGAGTTAGACTGTCTTGTTTGTTTTCTTGGTTGGCAGAGAATAAATGGAGTACTGTATTGAGAATTCTGAGATGAAACAGTATTTGAATGAGGAAAATTTTACAGTCTACCAAGTAATGCCTCTCTTGGATATGAGATGGAGTGAGGCAGCACATATCAAGCAGTCACCAACTTAGTAGTAAATATTCAGTACACAATGTTTTGAAGATGCATAATTTTACTGTCTCTTCATATATGTTTGTGTTGAAGAAAATGCATATAACGTAAAATGAACTACTAACCTTTTAAAAGCTAATTTTCATTAGAATTAAATGCATTCTCTAAGTTCACCCCTTACTTGTTTTCAGGGTCATGAAATTTTATCAGCCCAAAATAAACCTTTAAGCCATTAAGAAGTCAATGTCCACTCTATTTCTACCAATTCCTGGCAACTATTAATTTGCTTTTAGTTTTTATCGATTTGCCTGTCTTTAATTGCACGTATTCTTAAATTTAACCCATTATCATTATAAATGACCTCTTATATCTCCAAGTTTCTCTTACTCTAATGCATCTTGCACCTGAAATTAATATAACTATTCTAGCTCTACTTAGTATTACCATGTCATATTTTTTTTGAGACTTTTGTTTTTAACCTGGACATGATTTTATTAACATGTTTTTCTGGCAGACAACAGATAGTTTGGTCTTGCTTTTCATTCTAATCTGAATATATCTATCATACACTAAATTTTTAGATATTTAGAATATTAAATTTTAAATTGTTATTATTGGTACATATTAATCTACCACATAATATACATTTCCTCTTCATATGCACTGTTTTTGATTTCATTTAAATCAACAGATAGCAGTTATACAACTTAATGATGTGAAGTATAACATTTCAGTCATTTATATTCTGTATATTGGTCAACTCAGTATACTCAGAATACCAGAATTTAATTCTCAAATGTTCTTGTCATTTGAGCATTCTATACAGGTTTACTAGACTCTTCCTATTTCCCCTCTGTACTATGCCTCCTGAGCTACTGCAGACACTATTGTATTTGCTAATTCTATGGTCTCATCTTCTTTAGATTTTGCATATAATCTTAATCTTATATATTTTACAAATACAATCTTGCTGAATTATCCTTAGAAGTGAAGGAAAATTAAAACTGTCAAAACCAAAATTCCTTTTTTGCTGATTTCTGAGAAGTCTATTATATCATTTCATTTACTCTTTTGTTAGCCAGTTCTTTCATTCCACTTGGGCTCCTTTCATATTTTATTCTATTTTATTAATATTATATTCTTGTAATATGACATTAATGGGTATATATTTTCTTGGCATTTATCCTAGTGTTTTGTGATTTTTCTAAATCTATAATTTGGTAGAATATATCATTCCATGTTGCTTGAAATTGTTTTTGATTTTTCTTTATTTTAATGTTCCACATGACACAGATTTTGTGATAGTTCTATTATTATTAGCTATTCTAGTCTGACTTCCACATTTTCCCTTTGCTTAAAAGATTATCTCCTCGGTCCTGACTTCCTTGCTCATCTTCTCCCTCCTTCTGTTCCTCATTGGGACTTTGGGAGCTCAGTCCAGTGTTCCAGTGTGGGTCTCTGTCTCTATCTCCATCCATCGCCAGATGAAGGTTCTATGGTGATATGCAAAATATTCATCAGTAAGGCTATAGGATAGGATCATTTCAGGTTCCCTATCCTCAGCTGCCCCAGGAACTAACTGGGGACCGCGCCTTGGGCACCTGGAAGCCCCTCTAGGTCCAAGTCTCTTCCCAAACCTAAGATGGCTCCCATAATTAAGATATGTGCTTCCCTGCTCCCCTATCCAACCTTCCTGTATCCCAACCATCCCGTTGCCCCAAGTTCTCCCCATCCTACCCTTCTCACTTTTTTCTCCCCATCTCCCCTTACCCCTATCCCACCCCACCCTTAAGATCCCAATTTTTGCCTGGCAATCTTGTCTACTTCCCCTACCCAGGAGGATAGCTATATGTTTTTCTTTGGGTTCACCTTCTTATTTAGCTTCTTTAGGATATCAAAATATAGACTCACTGCCAAAAGGGGTGCACCCACCCACTGAGACAGTGGGGCTGATCTATTGGGAGCTCACCAAGCCCAGCTGGATTGTGACTGAAAAAGCAGGGGATAAACCCGGACTCTCTGAATATGGCGGACAATGAGGGTTGCTGAGAAGCCAAGGACAATGGCACTCGGTTTTGATCCTACTTCTTGTTCTGGCTTTGTGGGGGCCTAGCCAGTTTCGATGTTCACCTTCCTAGACCAGGATGGAGGGGAGAGGACTTTGGACTTTCCACAGGGCAGGGAACCCTGACTGCTCTTCAGACTCGAGAGGGAGGGGGAGAGGAGTGGGGGGGGGGGCGGGAGGAGTGGGAGGCTGGGAGGAGGCGGAAATTTTTTTTCTCAATAAATAAATAAATAAAAAGATTATCTTCTCAATAGAATAGTAATAGGCTTTATTTTAGGGCCTATGACCTGTCCAACTGTAGGATCTTGGTTTAATACTGGCAACAGGCATGGATTTCATCTTTTAGAGTGGGATTTAAATACAGTCAGAAAGTAGGTGGCATGATGTTCTTTTCACTATTGTCCCAGTGGACTTGTCTTTCCCAGTCATAATATATAGTGACTTGAGAGTTTACAAGTGGATAAATAAGACTGATGAATCCTTTTCTCCTCTAGTAGTGTACACACTACTATGAAAATTAGCCAGGGATGAATCTTCCAGATCAGTACCAGTTTAATTTCTTCATACTCTATGAATCTAGTATGTGGTGTGTTTGGAAATAACATCTCACTGTCAGTTTGAGGAGGACCACCAAGAACAATGACATTTACCTGTTATTTTTAGGAGTCTGTGAGACATCATTGTCCAACCCCTAGAGAATTAAATCATTCCTATAATTGGAACTTTTAGTCATCAGCATCTGGTGTCTAGTAATTGCAATTTTGCTCTACTATTGAGTAACTCTAATATATGTATTGCTTGTCTTTTGTCCTTCTGGGTCTAAGTTAACTAATTCAAAATGGTATTTTTCAAACTCCATTTATATGTAAATTTCATGGTTTCATTTTTCTTTATAGCTGAATAATATCTCATTGTATAAATACACCACACTTTCATTATCCACCCATCAGTTTAAAACTATCCAAGCCTTTTCCCTTTTCTGGCTATGAGGAGTAGAACACTGGTGAACAAAAATAAGTAAGTATATCTATACTGGGACATAGTACTTTGAATGTATACCCAAGGGTAGTTAAGATGGTTAATCTTGATTGCCAACTTAACTTAGTGTAATCAAATAAAATTCAAGCATATTAGTGTAATTGTGAAGAATTTTTCTTCACCTGGTCATTAGAAGTGAGAAGACACACCCTAACTCTATATTATTTAGGTCAGAGGACCCATTTTAAATCTGAAACAATTTAGCTAAAAGGACATGAAAGAAAGAGGTTTCTGCTTTTTGTTTGTTTACCCTCATTCTAACTTGCAAGTTCACCTGTTCTGCTGCCAAGGTACATCCCCTGGCATTAGAACATACTTTTCTGGGTCTCACATAGACTGAAGAGCAGCTGAGACATAAAGTTTCATGAACTGAGCAGCGACCAGATTCTTGGCCTTTCAAACCAGAGAAAGCCATTGTTGGACTGTCTGTATCACAGCCTAAATATCATTCTAATAAATAGTTATATTGCTATACTATAATAAATAATTATTATAATAATTCATTGATTATTATGCTATAATAATTTTTAATATATTACATGTATATATTTAGATACATCTAAATATGTACATATACAGTCTGTCCATCAATTTCATTTCTATGCTATGGAATGCATATTACATAACTGCAACCAATACAATGCTATAGCTGTATCATGAATACCTATTTTTGGCATTTTGAAGACAAGATCTCATTGTGTAGCCCTGGCTAGCATGGAACTCATTATAAGATTAAGCAAGCTTCTTTTTTTTTTATTGAGAAAAAAAAAATTTCCACCTCCTCCCAGCCTCCCACTCCTCCCGCCCTCCCCCCACTCCTCTCCCCCTCCCTCTCAAGTCTGAAGAGCAGTCAGGGTTCCCTGCCCTGTGGAAAGTCCAAAGTCCTCCCCCCTCCATCCTGGTCTAGGAAGGTGAACATCCAAACTGGCTAGGCCCCCACAAAGCCAGAACAAGAAGTAGGATCAAAACCCAGTGCCATTGTCCTTGGCTTCTCAGCAACCCTCATTGTCCGCCATATTCAGAGAGTCCGGGTTTATCCCCTGCTTTTTCAGTCACAATCCAGCTGGCCTTTATACATACACATTAAGTCTTTCATCAATGCAGCCGGGTCCTGGGTTGTGAAGGACTCTTCAGCATCACCAGTGCAAATGAAACTTTATATTATGAATTTTACGTATTTAGAATTCCAAGACAATGTCTTTTCTTCCCAAAAGTTGACTTAAAAAAACAGAATATAAAAAACCCTGTGCTAAATATATTTCTGTTTATTTTTAAATATATTTCAAAGACAAAATAAAAGATTAAGCAAGCCTCAAATTCACAGAAAACTACCCACTTCTGTCTCCCAGAAGTTCTGGGATAAAGGACATATACCACCATGCCTGGCTGTTACTTTTTATTTATTTTTTAATCTTAATTTTAATTAGTTTATTGAAAATATGTGCATGTACACGGTATATCATGATCACATACATCCCTCACTCCCACATCAACTTCTAACAGGAGCCGCATCTTCTTGCCAGCTTCATAAACTTTTCTCATATTTACTTCTTTATTTATTGAGCCAATGTTTTCAAATAGTTTTACTTATATCCAAATGGTTATGAAGTCATCCACTGTGACACAGATAACCCACAGTGGCCAAATTTCTAGAGAAAAGTGACTTTCTTTTCCCAACAGCCATTGACAGCTAGAGGTAGGGCTCAGGATCTTTGCCCTATATTTTAATCTGGGATTTTTAACTGGATTGATCTTGCAGAGATCTTCTGTCACATATTCTCACTAATATGAGAATCCTAGATTCAAATCTTTTTGCTTATTATAGAGTGCATGTGGAAGCTAAAGAACTATAAATAAGAGTACTAGTAGAAAAGTATATATTGAGGCAGGAGGGATAGTACAATACGGATAAAATCAAAATAGAGAGGTGGCTTAATGGGGAGGCAGAGAGATTCACGCATGCAACAGAATGATGGTGTTGGTGAAATGAGCTAAATACTTAAACACATTAAAATATATATGAAAAAGAACCTATAGTCTTACAGTCCATATAATAAAATGTAAGAGGGAACATTTGTGAGATGAGAAAAACAGAGAGATGGAGAATACTGGAAACTAAAGCTTTAAGCAGGGATGTTGGGAACAAAAACAAAAAAAAAAATGGAGGTGAATTAAACAAATCTATGAATGCATGAAGAAATTTTATGAAAACACACTAGTCTGTAAGCTAATTTAATTTTTAGGAGTTTGAATACAAATACCCCATATTAGAGAACAACGCTGCTCCTAGAAGACATGGGCCATTAAATGGAAATTTCAGTGTCAGGCATAGCTTATGCATCCTTCTGCATGTTTTATTTGAAACAACTTCGGTATATTTAAGATAGTCAATTTAAACTCATTGTTTGGAAATATAACACCTCAGTGGAAGTTTCTATCATTTTACATTTCCCAGTTAATAGATTTATTTTTCCTCTTCATATGTCATATTTTTTTCAGTAATTTTTTTATTGAGAAAAGGAAAAATAAAACAAGTTTCCGCCTCCTCCCAGCCTCCCATTTCCCTCCCCCTCCTCCCAGCCTTCTCCCCCTGTTCCCACACTTCTCCCCCTCCCCGCACTCCTCTCCCCCTCCCTCTCCAGTCCAAAGAGCAGTCAGGATGCCCTGCCCTGTGGTAAGTCTTAGGTCCTCCCC
>NC_022026.1:19629704-19633799 GCF_000317375.1 Microtus ochrogaster
AATTGTAGACTCCATGACCCTTATTTATGGCTAGAAACCAATTATGAGTGAGTACATCCCATGTTCATCTTTTTGGGTCTGGGTTACCTCACTCAATATAGTGTTTTCTATTTCCATCCATTTGCATTCACATTAGAGTACTACGCTGCAGTAAAAAAACAATGACTTCTCGAATTTTGCATATGTCATATTTTTAATGATAGATATTTTGAATTATCTGTAATTGCAGAAATCAAATTTCCTCTTTCTATGCATTTTATTTCCTTGTCCTTAATATATTATTATTTAATGTATTTATTTGGTATTCAAAGTCTTTTTAGAAAGTATATATCCTTAATGTGTGGCCACTGAACCTATTTTCTGTTTTTTAGTGGCTTGATCTTAAGTGCCTAGAGTCAAAAATGATGAGAAAATGTAAAAAAATGTGCAGCTAATGTCAGCAGATTAATTAAAAACTCAGAGACAGAAATCAGGTTAAACCTAAAGGTCAGAAAAAAAAAGCAGCCAGACATTGGCTCTTACCTCTACCTCAGTCTAAAATGGTAAACCTGACTCCAGGAATCTCAGAATGAGACTGAACATGACAGTTGTCTCTTTCCATTTCATTATCTTCTCTAGTTCTGGGATTAAACTAGGTTTGCACCACTGGGATTAAAACCATGTCTATGGCAACTAATGTGGCTACTGAGAAAAAAGTTGTTTGTTATCACTGCCTGGTCTGTAATTCTGATCAGTAGGGCTGCTTAACTCTCTGATCTTCAGGTAGATCTTTAAACTGTGACACTAACTCACAACTCAGACAAGGTGTTTACAATTTTCTCTTTCACTACTACTCATCCAGAGACTAAGTCCAGGCAGATGTAAAATCTTGGAGTCTTCCAAGATCTTTTCAAATCCTACATTTCAAGCAGAGAACACAAATAGCTTTTTCTTAATTCTAAAGTTTACTTGTAGCTCTTTTCCAATGCCTTCCTTCACAGATATTTTATCTCTATTTTCCTCAAATTTGGACCTTTGTTTGGATGTGACAACTCTCAATATTTTTTCTTTAAATGCTTTCAGAAAAATCCACCTAGCAAGAAAATTTGTTCATGTTCTAACTTGAGCAAAACTAAAGAAAGCCTTCTGGAAGGCTTTCTGGAGGCTGATGTACAGAACACATCCTCACAACTAAATGCTTTAAGAATAAAGATTTTCTTGCTTTCCCAGGCACTTAAAATATGTAAAATGACTGAAGTATAGGCGGCTGTGAAGATATGAAATGTGGGTAATAGGAAACTTGCATTTTAAAATACCACAGCCAGCCCTTTCTCAGTAAAATGTAGCAACTTCTGTCATCACCAACCTTTATCCTGCTTGTAATTTTCATCAGGACTCCAGAAATCAGTAATGATTAGTTGTGACAGTTGAAAATTTGCCAGCTCATTAGTTTCACTTTGAGGAAATCAGGTGTGGAAAAGAGTTTACTATTCTGATATATCTTATGATGTCACTTCCAGTTTATCTGAAAACGTATACTTTGTGGTCATTTTATCATTTCACTTGGTTTTGTGGACAGGTTACCCTGGGCAGTATAAAACTTGTTGAATTATGAGCGGCGGAGCTGCGTCCCCAGCATCCGGCCGCCTGCACGGCTAGCTTTATACCCGAAATAATTACACGGAAACTGTATTCTTTTAAACACTGCCTGGCCCCATTAGTTCCAGCCTCTTATTGGCTAGCTCTTACATATTAATCTAACCCATTTCTATTAATCTTTGTAGCCCACGAGCTGGCTTACCAGGAAGGATCTTAACCTGTGTCTGTCTAGAGTGGGACAATCATGGCGACTCCCTGACTCAACTTCTTTCTCCCAGCATCCTGTTCTGTTTTCTCCGCCTACCTAAGGGTTGGCCTAGGAAATGCGCTTAGGCAGTTTCTTTATTAATAAGAAATCACTCCCACATCATTTCCCCTTTTTCTGTTTAAACAAAAAAGAAAGGCTTTAACTTTAACATAGTAAAATTACATATAACAAAACAGTTATCAAGTAAGAATTACAGTTACAATATTTATATCTACTTTATATTTTATCATAACTAAGGAAAACTATAACTATCTATTCATTCTTTAATTCCATCAAAGACTCCAGAAGGATATAATATTACCTAAGCAAATAAGAAATAAATGACAGAGACATCTCGCAGCCTGGACAGTCACCCAAAGTTCCTCTGTACCGTTGGGGCATCCATCTTTGGCCTACAGGCCCATAGTTTCCAGCAGACATTTCCATGAAGCAGGAAAATTACAATGACAGTTCAGTCACTTTCTGCTGTGTCCTGCAGAATGTCTCGCAGACTCTCATGAATCAGGAACCCCAAAAGACCATCTCACCTTTTGGCAAGTTCAGCAGTCCTCTCTCTGTGGGTTCTCTGTGTCCAGTTTATGCAACAGTCCAGGCAAGAGCAGTTTCTTGCCCAAATGACTATCAAGCTCCATAAGGATCCTCTTCGATGCCCATCTTCCTCTTTAAGTAGATTGGCGCTGTCAGGAGCAGACGTGTCTCATTGTCATGAAAAACCCTAAGTTATTAAAACATTTAAAATGCCATATTCTGCAGTCTTTGAAAGATATGAAGAATGCCTATCTAACTGAAATATATCTCAATATATATATAGAAAATCTAACTAACATGACTACAAACTTGATTATTATCAATGATTATCCATTAACAACCTATATTTCCTAGTTATACATTACATTTTAAAAAATGAACTATACAATCACAATACCTTAATCAAGAGCAGAAATACATATACATATAGCAAAATTAACCTTAAAATCCATACCAATGCAAATTATTCATACCTATATCATTTCCCCCTTTAAATGTAAAAGAACATTTATAAACAATATTTTGGGAACATGGGCGCAGTTTTTTCTTTCCAAACTGCTTCCTGCTGAATGGGGGTGTTGTTAATCAGATCATTTAGGGTGTAACCTGTGTGCCAGGTTTATCTCAGTTGGCAGTTGAGTGAAGTAATTTTTTGAGGGTGTTCACAGGAACTTTTAGGGAGATCATGGTCTAGCATACCATATCGAGATAGATGCAATTCACAGGGTCTGGTCCTCTGTAAAAACAAAAGAAGACCCTTTCCAAAGCACCATATCCTTAGACCCAAATTTTGAAATCGTAATACCCTTATATCCATTCTGGTTTAGCTTGGCAGCCCATGTAATGAAATGTCTCTCTGTACTTAGCTCCTTCACAGTCAAAAATTTTTAAAAAAACACAATGTACATAATCCAGACTCTCTGTGAATTTTCCATTTTTACGTGGCTTATTTTTCTTTATTTCTCTTAATCTATAACTATCTGTACTTTGTCTCTTTAAAGACTTTACAATTTTTTAAGACATTAACTTTATTCTTTATATTCTTTTTCTTCTCTCTCCCAAGCCTACGTACATTCATCCAACAGTGTCTGAATCTGTTTTATTGTGAATCTGTAACATTTTTTTTTTACTATTCAGGAGCATTTTTTAAAATGTTAAGCAGTTCTTAAAAACTTAAGTTGCACCATGTACAGGTAATATGATACCGTCTGTGTCCTGCCCAGTGGAAACCTTAACTGCTTTGTTTTTGTGGTAATTATGGCAGTTCCTGCCTGAGGTCAGCACAGTTCAGCATGGAGCAGCCGCTCCTGCCTCAGATCCATTTGGTGCCCCTGAGTTGAGCACAGTTCCAGGCACACAGCAAGTCCACATTGGCGCCTCAGTCAGCAGTTTAACTCTGAGACTGAGCGTGCAGCACAGAAACTCTTTTAATCCAAGTTACAGCAAAATCTGACACACAGAGCACTGCACAGTCTGAAAGCACATCTCTGTATGTCGGCAGGAATTCCGCCATGCTCTTCCACCTGCCTAAGCCTGATTCTGCCATCTGCCCAGGTACAGGCGGGGAGCGCTGAGCCATTGGCACCATCTCAGAGCACTCTCCTTCTGATCCCAAGTGGGAACACAAACATCCAGTCCCATAAAAGCCATTGAAATGCTTTAAAGCCAGAGTTTGCATTGGTGGCACAGTCCCAAGAAGCCACGCTTTAAAATGACACAGC